>NC_055963.1:28452133-28462133 GCF_018492685.1 Alosa sapidissima
ATCTTCTCTGAAGAGCTGGGTCTTCAGGATTTTTTTGAAGATGGAGAAGGATGTCCCTGCTCTAGTAATTTCTTGAATTTCCCCTTGGGGATCAATAAAGTATCTATCTATCTATCTATCTATCTATCTATCTATCTATCTATCTATCTAGTAGGAACTGGTAGCGCGTTCCACCAACGAGGAATGGCTATTTTAGACCCACATATTTCATTGGTCATCTTTGGTTCAGTTACTGCTATGGTCTTTTGCTACATACAAACAGCAAGACAGTCTGATTTACCCTTCGACACAGACATTACTGTACAGCTAATGAATCCTAACAGTCAATTTCAAGATGTCTTCTCCCAAGAATACACACATATGTACACACATAAAGATAACACAATTACAGTAAGTACATATAAAGAACATACATACATACATACATACATACATACATGCATAAAGTACATATATAAAGAACCTCACAAGAGCATATACTGTAGAGCACACACACACACACACACACACACACACACACACACACACAAATACACACAAACAAACAAGCATAAACTCCCCTATTTGGCATTTTTCTCCCTGCCTAGTAAACAGAAAGCTGTTGTTTCCAAACTCATTGGCAGTTCCAGTTAATAGCTTTGGCCTGAGGATATTCAAGCAAAGCTCACCGTACAAACATGCCAATGAAGGCTCCACTGTGCCTGCCACTCTAATATCACCCTGATCATTCCCTCTGCCATTTCTCAATTTTCCACTTCAATGTTGGGGGTTCCTTCCTTCTTTCCATCCCATCCTATTACAGTTTTTCTTGATCGCTTTAATGTTTGTGTCAACTTTGACATCACGTTTTCAAATCAATTTTAATTGTTAAAACACGCAGGTCTAAACAAAAGCACTCTGGCCAAAATGACGCATTTTGCTTGAAAAAGACTCTTAACACTCGCAAAACATTTAAAATACGCAGCAAAAGTAGGTCTTACATGTCACTGGCAGTAACATCTTCGGGTAAATGAATACAATTCATTTTTATTAAGAATTGGCACAGACATACAGACATGTAGCAAAACTGAAAGCTGAAACTCCTCATTTTGAGAACAGTGTTTTGCATTTTGTTGTCCACTGTGTAATGGTTGATTGGAAGAGCTCATACACTTGTTTGCAAGTTGTGTTGTTTGAAGGCAAGATTTGCTTCGTTGCATATTTTAAATATTTTGGCACGGTTAGAGCCTTTTGCAAACAAATTGTGTCATTTTGACCATGAGTGCCACTGTTTCGGCCTGTGTGTTAACTGTTTTGAAAATAAGGTTGAGTTGACTGCTGCATCAAAGCAATCAAGAAAAACTGTAATGATACAATTAAATATAAATGCATACACATACTGTGAACATAAATACAGGGAGAAACAGAAAGAGAAAGAAGAGAGAGAGAGATCTTTAGAATATCCACTTAAATGTACAACAGTGGGTTTTTTTTTTCAAAAGGTATGTTTTAGTATCTCATTTCGACTGACATGCTCTCCAAAGAGAGACAGAGAGGCCTCCTCCTGCCCAGAGTGGAGAGAGTGCTCTGAACTGGGCCTCACCATAGCAACCAAAAAGATGCCCTGGCTCATCAGGCTTCACTTTAGCTCTATTCAGAATCAAAGTGTTCTGACAAAAGCTCCACCGGGCGATCACACAGGTCACAGAGACCTGCTTCTTAGACTGGGAGGAAAAAGAGCTGGTGAGGTGCGAGAAGCGTGTACTTTGTCATCACTAAATCTAATGGTTCATAATGTACTCATTAGGACAACCACTAGTGCAGCACAGCATATAGGGTTTGTCATAAAAAACAGCCAATATCTGCATATGCAAATATCTGGTGATATTTGGGAGGTGAAGTTCACAACCCACAAATGTCATTGTTTTGTTCTTATATTTGCACTTTTCTAATTCTAATTAGAATTTCACAGGGCAGGCACCCAGAGGAGAGGGGGGGGGGTGAAAACACTGGATGAGAGGGAGGCAAAGAGCCACATTTCCAAAGGTCTACCTGAGCATCACACCACTCAGGGACTCAAATGCCAACTGTTGCGTGTGTGTTTGTGTGTGTGTGTGTGTGTGTGTGTGTGTGTGTGTGTGTGTGTGTGTGCTGATATGGCTTTAGCCAGCATTTCATTTTCTCTTCCAAACACACATATAGACACACACACACACACACACACACACACACACACACACAGTATCACATTTTGTTAGCCACTGCTACAGTATGTGTTCTGTCACCTCAGATTACCACTCAATGAAATGTCAATCACAAGAGTCCATTGGTAAATGAGACGGGCTGTGTTGACAGGGCTGTGTGGTTGTCTGCGTTGCTGGGAAAAAGGTCACATCTCTGTTAAACACATTGACGTGTTTAGCAGATAAGAAACTTTCAAGGCATCAAAAGCTAAAAACTTCATCAGAGAATAGCTAGCTGTCGTAGTTGGCTGCAGAGGATTGGCGAGCTCTCTGTTCAACATTTGTTGAGTTTCTGGATCAAGCATTACATTTGCATGACAAAGCCTTTTACCTCGTTCTGACAGGGTCCCACTTTGTCTGAAATATTTAACCTTTCTCAGGCCACCAAGGGTTTGCATTTAGATGTGCTGTTATTGTTTGGTCTGAATAATTCAGCTGAGAGAAACAAAAAATACATATCCCATGCAGAGGCAAGACCGCACCTGGTGTACCTTCATTCTCTTCCCAGTGTGCACCAAGTGTGTGTGTGTGTGTGTGTGTGTGTGTGTGTGTGTGTGTGTGTGTGTGTGTGTGTGTGTGTGTGTGTGTGTGTGTGTGTGTAGGTTGGTGTGTGTGGGTGCATTCAGTTTTTGCGCCTGTATTCAACCAAGGCAGACAAAGACATGGAACATGCTGCTCCAAATTGGCAATCAGGAAGACTAAATATAGTCTAGATCAATTTTTAAAAGAAATTAACCCTGAAGGCAAATCATGTTATTTTTTTGGCATACAACATTTTTAGGGGTTTTGAAGGGTGCTGAATTCAAATCTTCTGTATGCCATGCTCAAAAATGTCCCATAATGCCTCAAAATGGAGAAATCCAATATGGCCGCCGCCGCCAGGTCAAAATCTAATTAATCACGTAGCTTTTGGACTGTACAAGGTAAACACCTGAATGTAATGTGCTTTTATAGGTTTTCACATATAGGTAATTCAATGCCATGCTCAGATTTAAGATCAAGACTAGAGAAAATGCTTGAAATTAATGTACATGGTTAAAATTGTTGTCTCGGATAATGAATAATTCATGAAAAAAGAGGACCATAAAACAGGTTGATGGCTTTCTGAAGAATTTACTTGAAACATGTTTAGAAACAAAGTTGATTACCATATTTTAACTATCTATTTATATTATTCACCTGTATTTATCTATTTATCTGTATTTTAACTATTTATTTAATAATGCATATTTTCCTATTTATTTAGTAATTAATCAATTCTATTCTATTCAATTCTTTGAACTTCTTGGTATGAAGAGGTAGGCTACACACTTAGGCTATCCTAATCATCCTCATCCTTCTCCTCCCTCCTCCCAGCAGTGTTCTGACAGTTGCTGCTGCAGCTGCATGACTCCATGCATAACATGCCACTTTTCCTGCAACTGCAGCACAGGCTTAGACATCCCTTGAAGGAACCACAGGAGGTGTTCTCCTTACAAGCTTTTGGAATTGGTGAGAGATAGTAGCTGTGGCACTAACTGATCATCCACATTTGGATGGCCATGATAAGTGTGTGTTGTGTTTGGGCCACCAACATGCTTTCTTGGCAAGGGGCGCCCCCCAGACGTGCATTAATTGTTTTATTATGCCTACACACACAAGGGAAGCCCGTTGTTGTTTTTTCTCTGGTAAACGTGCGGGTTCTCCTGTTTCCGTGGGGCCGTCAAGAAAGATGACAAGAGTAGCCAGGGGAATTGGGGAGTCCTCAGCAGCCTCACTGTTTTCTCTTAGCACAAGGCCTGCAGTTCCCCAACCTGCTCCTCCTACCAGTCCGTGTGAGCTGGAGGAGGAAGATGAGGAGGCCATTGTGGACGTTGAGACTGTTCTCTCGTCTGAGGGAGAGGAGTTACCTTGTGCACAGCCCTGTGCAGCCAGCCCGGTGGGAGGTGAGCTGGCCCGTCTGTTTGAGGAGGTAGTTGACAGGCATCCAGGGCTTTTGATATTCCCCTTCCAGAGAAGCCCCTTGCCTCTGCGTCTAGGTTCCACAGAGACATGACTGAGCGCCCAGTGGTGGCGCTCATTCCCCTCCTACCAGACTTGGTCTGTCGCCAGTTTTCCCCCCCAACTACTTTTTGTAGGTGGTCTGGACAGGCTAAGGTGCTTTCCAACATGCACGGCGAAGGGCTGATTGGTTGTGGCTCGCTCCTCCCAGTGGATCAAGCTTTGGAGCCCCTCTTCTCCTTTCCCAACTCCCTATTTGGTGGTCCCTCCTGCCTCAGTGCCAATGGCAGGACTATGGAGGCTCTGCTGGGTAAGCTGCATAGGTCCATAGCGATGCAAGTCCGCCTGGCTAACACAGCGGCCATTCTGTCCCTGTATGTTCGACACCTCTCTGGTCTCTTGCAAAGCAGTGTTGGTGATCCCACTCTTTTGAGAGAGCTCCAGTCAGCCTCTGTGTGCCTCGCTGCAGTGTCTAAGGAGTAGGTAGTGGCATCGGGCCGCTCCTTGGCTCAGTTCTGGGTAGCTAGATGCCATCTCAATCTCAGCTCCAGCAGGCAGACAGAGCGTCTTTTGAGAGTGCCTGTGCAGCCTGGGTTCATGTTCGGCCCACAGGCAACCACACTGTTGCAGCAGGTGCTTGACAGCCACCGCTGTGCAGAAGAGGTGTCAGGGTCTCTTGACAGGCATGCCAGGGGCGCTAGGCGTCCTAGGGCATTCACGTCTCAGCTAACACCTACCTTGGGGCATCCGTCTTGGGGGCCAACTGATCTCAGGCAGTGGCTTCAGGCATCCCAGGGGCGGGGTACCCGCCCACAAGCTGGCCGGGGGGGGCCAGCGTGCTAGTGGCCATGGCCCCTCCAGGCGCCCGTCGTTCCTGACAATCTCCGGGCCAGCCAGCCTCGCCTCTCAGCTCTATGCAGGAAGGCTTGGGTGGCCTTATGAGCAGATCCATGGGTGCTCTCCACCATGAGCCATGGGTACCGCCTGCAGTTCAGGACCAAACCCCGTGTGGGTTACCTTGGTGATCAGTACCATGCACGCTCAGACCTTACGTGCATAGCTGTTCACCCTTCTGGACAAGAGGGTGATAAGGGAAGTCAGGAGTTCAAACCCCCAAGCGGGGTTCTTCTCCCGTTATTTTCTTGTACCCAAGCGCACAGGGGACCTTCGTCCTATTTTAGACATCAGGGGTATCAACGTGCACCTCTGGTCCCTAAGGTGCAGGTTCATCACAGTTCCGAGGGTGCGGCAGGCCATCAATGCAGGGGACTGGTTTGCTACCATCGACCTGCAGGATGCTTATTTTCAGATACCCATCTGGCTGGGGCATTGGCCGTTCCTGAGGTTTGCGTTCGAGGGTCGGTCTTTGAGTTCCAAGTCCTCCAATTTGGAATCTCTCTGGCCCCCGAACCTTCACCAGGTGCATGGATGCAGTTCTTGCACCCATGAGGCAGCAGGGGCTCAGGATATTAAACTATCTAGACGACTAGCTCATCTGTGCAACCTCAGAAGTGCAATGCCGCCTACACGTGGCCTTGCTATGAAGCACACTCAAGACTTGGGCTTGCGCCCCAATCCCAAGAAAAGCAGGCTCCAGCCTTCCAAGGTCACCACCTTCCTGGGCATGGTCCTGGACTCCAGGAGGGCATCCGTGACTCTCTCACCGGCGAGACAGCAGTATTTTGCCGCATGTCACTTCACGTTGCACGCCCAGGTGGAGTGGAAACTCTGCCTTCGCCTCTTGGGCCTTATGGTGGCAATGGTGCAGGTAGTCCCCCTTGCCCTCCCTCACATGCTTCCAGTCCAGAGGTGCCTGTTGAGCCTAGGCCTGTGCCCCAAAGGGCCCTCCCAGGCCAAGGTGACTGTGTCCCGCAGGCTTCACAGGCCCTACACTGGTGGAGAGATCCCGCCAACACCGAGAGGGGGAGTGCCATGGGACTGGTGAGTCATCGCCGGGTCGTATTTACAGACGCTTACCCAGTAGGCTGGGGCACCGTTCTCGATGGTCAGGGCATCAATGGTCTCTGGACGGACCCTTGGCTATCCTAGCACATCAATGTCCTGGAGCTAAAGGCCGCTCTCCTCGCCCTCCAGCACTTTCTACCGTGGCTAAGAGGCCAACATGTGATGGTGAGGACCGACAGCACGGTGACTGCGGCCTACAACAGACAGGGGGGCTTGGGGTCTCCAGGTCTTTGCAGCCTGCCGACAAACCTGTGGCTCTGGGCTCACCCCCTGTTCAGCTCTCTCAGAGCAGTTCATGTGCCGGGGGCCTTGAATGCTGCGGCCGACATCTTGTCAAGAGGGGGCCCACATCCCGGAGAGTGGAGGCTCTAGTTAGCTTCTTCCTATTCACAAAGGCTAACTAGCTAACGTTTTTTTAGTTTCTTATAATATATTAATTATTCAGTTAGCCTATACATAATCCTCACATAACAATCTTTACATGCTATTACAGATGTATTATATGTTCCTAAACAAATTGTTATGATATTATGTTATAGTTTACCTGTTACTGCTGAGTATCATGTGAGGGGAGCGACATAATTCACAAGCGCCTCCTCAGTGTGTAGATAGAGGGTGTGGCCTCATTCAGGGTTACATATGGGTATTTGTGTGTGTAGGGGTAAGGGTAGGGGTGGGATGGGCAAAGCACACTGGACATCAAAACAATAGGCTGAGGTACAATATTTCATTAGTAGCCAAATCTAGTAGTAACAGTTTTAAACATAGGCCTTTAGCTTAAGAGTTTCAAGCATTTTCTTGAAATACTAAATAAATAGCCTGAAATGAAATGAAATACCTAAATAAGACAACAATTTTAACCATGTACATTAATTTCAAGCATTTTCTTTAGTCTTGATCTTAAATCTGGGCATGGCATTGAATTCCCTATATGTGAAAACCTATAAAAGCACATTACATTCAGGTTTTTACCTTGTACAGTCCAAAAGATAAGTGATTAATTAGATTTTGACCTGGCGGCGGCGGCCATATTGGATTTCTCTATTTTGGGGCATTATGGGACATTTTTGAGCCTGGCATACAGAAGATTTGAATTCAGCACCCTTCAAAACCCCTAACAATGTTGTATGCCAAAAATTAACATGATTTGCCTTCGGGACTTTAAATAAGCACATTTTCCAAAATCCTGCCTAGTCTAATATCCCAGAGCGCACTCCTGGCACCGACAGACACCCGTCGGTCCTCAGGCAGGAGATGACAGCCAAGAACAGAAAGTGTATCATTCACCAACATTCACCAGAATTCACTGCCTTTCCCTAGAACCACACTTATCACTCACACACCTCAGTAAAGCTACTGCTACCCACAGGCTCTGTGCTAAACAGCTTCATTACCAGTCCAAACAAAAATGGAGACCAACACCATAATCGGACCAGGTCTGGATCTTATGTGGGCCAGTTCTGTTCCCAAGTCACCGTGACCTAACTGGTAATTTCAAACTGACTTCACACTGGTTTCACTCCAAGCAGAAGTTTCATTGTTAACGCCTCGTGTACTCAAGCATCGTAAAGCAATAGCCCATTAGAAATAATGGAGACCTCCTGATTAATTAAGCGTCAAAAAGCACTTTCTCTGTGACTATCCGGGTACATGTTCCAGCGTCTGACCAAGGCTTCTAACATGCGGGGGCGCTGGGTGGGTGGTATTGACAAAGCACATGATTGCAGTTTAAAAGCGCAAGGAAAATTAGTTTTCAGTTCTCTCTCTCTTTCTCTCTTTCTCTCTTTCCCTCTCTCTTTCTCTCTCTCTCCGTTGTCAAAGCAATTTTCGCAGGAGTCAGCTTCATGTGAGATGATAGCAGTAATTACATTCACGCACACTGAATGACAATCCCTCGAACGTCGCCTTCCTCTATCCACACCTGCATGCAACAGCGTACGCCACAATCGCTAGGCATTTCCCTTCCAGAAAAGAAAGAGAGAAAAAAAAATGTAGAGCAAAACGGTGGCATGATAAAAAATAAGTTTCATGAAAAATAGAGAAAAGAACGAAGGGGAAACTCTGCTTGTCAATCATGCACCCAACCCATCCGTGACTAGAACAAAGCCATTCTACTGGTGAGCTGAACAGGTAGAGAATCAGACTGAATAGGTTTCAGGTATTCAGTCACTAGCTCTCCATATCTGTTTCTTTGGATAACATTCTGTGGCATGTGTGAAAATAGTCTTTGAACTCACACTACATTTTTCCTAGCCTAGAAATCTAGACGCACCCTAGCGGCAGGAAATGTAATTTGCTGCCAGGGTGGTCTAGCAACTCTCCGTTGGCTTGCGAGCAGGAAAAATTAAACTTCAATAAGGCCAATCACATCACGTATAGAGTCGATAGGTGGGCTTAACATAATGATTGATGGCAGTTGCGTTTGATTGAGTTGCAACGGTTCAGCGTGAATTCCTTGCTACTTGAAAACAAAGAAGATGGATGTTGCTGTTGGTGAACAGCGTGACATGAGTTAAGCTTTTTTTAAGTTGGCAAAAGTTTAAACTAGCCAACTAGCTCCACTAGTGGGAAAATGCATGGGACTCATGAGTTGTAGTGCTGTCCTATTGTGTGCAGAGGAAATTTAGCACTGCGAATGTGAGTCCCCAGACCCTACATCTTGATGTGGGTCTGGCTCGTCAGGCTACATTTTTCCATCTCTCACTGTAAATGTGGTTCTCAAACAGTGCAAGAATCACTAGAATAGTGCAAACATCTCTCACTCAATAAATGTACCTCAGCAACATCTATACTGTACATGTGATTAGTTTCTCCCATAGCACTGTACTGTCAAATCATCCTTGTAATGATATCTGTACCAGTGATCTTTTGAAGTCTGGCTCATTGACTACAGGTCTAATGTTGCTGCCCGGAAAAGCAAAGGCAAAATGTGCCCTCTCAGTTAAATCAACTGACCTCAAATGGCTACATTAATTATTAACACAAATAAAAAAAGTAGAGAGGTAAAAGTCCTACCACAGCCAGCAAATACAGCTGACCTATGCTAACTGCTAGCATCAGAGCGCAGGAATGCAGAGACGATGGAAAATGGGGAGACAGGGGGATGGAGAAATGAGGAGAGGAAAGGAGGGAAGGGGGGAGGGAGAGAGAGAGAGAGGGAGGAGGGGTGGTTGAATATGCATTATTGACTGCCAGAGGAGGCCCAGGACAGCAATTCCCTCCACGCTGCCTGGGAACAGCTGACTAAAACGGAGCATGAAAAATGACAAAGTCGTCTAGTCTAGTGCTGTGCTGTGCTGCTGTCGCGAGGCAGACGGAGCTGAAACACACTTCAGGGGTCAATCCCCACAACGCTGCCACTCCACAATCCACCGGGGATGAAGCACAAGAGCCAGAGAGAGAGGGGCGCGGGACGGAAAAACAGCTGAGCTCAAATCCACATAAATAAAGGGACTATCAGTACACTGTATCTCGGAGTCTTTGAGCGACGGCGTGCATGACGCTGCTGTTTAGAGGTCGACTCAGGCCTTTTGGCAAATGTGAGATTTGTCCTGAAAGACACATCACCACAGAGGAATGCCAAGTCCAGCCCCAGCTGCCCATAGACAGGACTGGGCATAAGAACTGTTCTCCACCCCACTGCTCCGCCTGGGCGCTGTGTTACAGCTGATAGATTGGAGGTTGAAAGCTGAAACATCAACAGTTTCCTACAACTCCCCCTTCTCTACTTTTGAAGTCTCTCTTGTTCGCCCAATTGACATCTCTCTCTCTCTCTCTCTCTCTCTCTCTCTCTCTCCTTCTATCTCTCTCTTTCTCCCTATATCTTACCATCT
>NC_055963.1:28467133-28469633 GCF_018492685.1 Alosa sapidissima
GTTTTGCCTATTTGGTGGAGAAAACAGTACAAAAGGTGTTTACTGTAGGTATATTTCGATGAAAGTTGTAGTTCAATGAAATTTACAGTATCTTGCTAGGTGTTTGCTGCATGTCTTACATGTCAATGACAATGAATGTCTTTTCACAGTTTTTTTCTGATACCAGGTAATGGAACAGACATAGCAAAAATGCTCATTTTGAGAACTAGATTTTGCATTTTGTTGTCCAGTGTGTAATGATTGATTAGTAAAGAGTGTTTTTGAATTGGCAACAAGCTTTTGCTGCATGTTTTAAGTGTTTTGAGAGAACAGCCTTTTGCAAGCAAAAATGTGTCATTTTGTCCAGAGTGCTTTTGTTCAGACACAGGTGTTACTGTAACTGTTTTGAGAATGTGATGTCAGAGTTGACACAGGTATCAAAACGATCAAAAAAACCTGTAATAACCACTTAACCAGTGCCACACTATGCCACAACGTTCTGGTACATTTAAAACAGGTATCTGACTCAGTCACAAAGGTACTAACAGTAATTAAAGACAAGTTTCTTCACCCTTTATCTCTGTGTTCACAGGCACACATACATGTACAGTACCTTCAGTATGGCTTTTCACCATTATGTTTTCAAAGCATAACAGGATAATCTACTGACTACTTTTCACCTTGATTTTTGTATTATCTGCCATGGATGTAGTGCACACACTTGAGCAAACACACTCACACAAAAACACACCTAAAAAGATATGCACATCATAAACAAAGATACACAATGCACATACAAGCAGCAGCCTACCCACCTTCATGGCTTCAGCTTTCTTATGGAACATCTCCTCCATATTCTCGGCCAGCTTCTTGACCAGCTTGAGTCCGTCAATCTCCTCCACACGCACAGAGCGCTCAAACTCTTTATATTTCTATGTGAGAGAAAAAAAACACATCTTTCTGTTAGCCTCATTTTAAGTGTTAACATTTGGCCAACACCAATTACTGTTCCTTTAATGAGCAGTAATGGAGACAGAATATTTCTTCCATAAAAAAAAAGTTCCCTTAAGAAATTAATATTGGTACTCAGCTCAAAGACACGGTTTTTAATTTATAATTGCTGTTAATACTTCATAATGTTTTTGTATCTGGAATGTTCAACAAATTGCAAAGCTCTTGGGTTGCTCAAGGTGAGATGGGTATTATACAGTAATTTCATATCCAATTAAAATCAGTACTCACATTAAAGAAATATTTCAGAAAAATACTTACCGTACAAGAAATGTACATGATAAATAAATAACCAGTCTTTACAAAACAAACTTTTGGAGAATATTATATGGCCATGCTAACTCCACAATTTGATAGCTAGCAGACAAGAAGCACAGTGGTGGGCAGCGTGAACTAGCCAGCCATGTTAACCACACTGACCACAACCACTCAGCTCTAACTGCACTAACTCTTACTTCTCTCTCTCTCTTTCTCTCTTTCTCTCTCTCTCACACGCTCTCATGCTCTGCTCTTTCTTCTCTATATCATTTCACTGTGTGTGTGTTTATATATCCATGTACCAGAGTGTGTGTGTGTTTGTGTGTGTGTTTGTGTGTTTGTGTGTGTGTGTGTGTGTGTGTGTGTGTGTGTGTGTGTGTGTGTGTGTGTGTGTGTGTGTTTCAGGGAGAGTAAGAGACAGAGAGAGAGAGAGAGAGAGAGAGAGAGAGAGTGACTGCTTTGACACAGCACAGATACACTGGTTCAAAACCACACACACCACATATCCATACACACACACACCAGAATGTCACAGATCACTTCAAACCCCAAACAAAGCTCAAGTTCAAGAAATAACACTTATCACAGCAGCAGATCAAACTTATGGAGTCCCAGCCACATCAGAGAAACTGTCTGTGAATGGTAAAAAAAAAAACGGAGGCATACAGATCTCTCAGGGCTAGCGTTAACGTCATGGCCGCGTGGAAGTGTGGCTAATCTGCCTGGCGAGGGCGCTCAGACATGCAACAGATACAAAGATGGGAGAGAACACACACACACACACACACACAGACACACACACACACACACACACACAGACACACACACAGCAGATACAAAGATGGGAGAGAAGCTAGAGAGAAAAAGGAATGTTATCTGCTCTTCTCATTTCACACTGAGATTAAAAAGGGGAGGGGGGGGCTGACACTGTTATCTGTGGCATATGTTCTCATGTTGTTTCTTTCTGGGAGGAGAAGCTGTGGTCTTTGATGGAGAGAGGTGATGGGGTGCAGAGGAAGATTTTAGCCTCCCCGTCTACTATGCTATGTTAAAGCTTAACATTATGAACTCTTTCCCTGTGTGTGTGTGTGTGTGTGTGTGTGTGTGTGTGTGTGCCTGTGGTGGGAGGGGGTACTGTGGTTCTGTGTACAGGTATGCATTTGTTATTAGGAGCATAATGTATAATGCGAAAAACAAACCTCTTCCATGACAAACAAACTCACTGTATGACAGAGAGTGAGGACGATTGGTA
>NC_055963.1:28479633-28494633 GCF_018492685.1 Alosa sapidissima
TGCTGAGCTCGCTAATATTTGTTGAGCATAAATATGCCTAGAGAAAATGAAAACGAAGAAAACCCAACTTTCTTCCCAAGTTCCTTAAGTAAATGCATTACACACATGGGGAGAGGATGCTTTTGGAAAAATAAACCATGAAAAAACTAACCACTTCACTGTTATGTTAGTATTTTGTTTGTTGCTTAAAAACGTTGTATATGATGGCCTTGAAGTCTTGAGTTAGCCTACTGAATTGGCTGGTACCATAAAGTTTGTGCATGCTCTCTCCAACGCAAACCAGATTTGGGGTTCAAGTAATTCTGCTACATAACGTTGAAAACAGATAAATGTGTTTATTCGAAGCACACATACATGTACAAATACTTTAGGTCAATTTCAAGTGTGCACGTGACTACTTAGTATTAGTACTAAGTATTAGCCTACGCACAATTGATTTTTCTTCTTTAGCCTACATAATGCATACACTTTGTAAACAAACAGCAGCTGTGACAGTCTCTCTCCCCAGCTCTCTCTGTCCCTATCCCCTCCCCACAAGATATATCTCAGTCTCTCTCCCCAGCTCTCTCTGTCCCTATCCCCTCCCCACAAGATATATCTCAGTCTCTCTCCCCCACCTCCTTCCTGTCCCTCTCCTTCACGTATGCATGAGACACTGAGCTCTGTCTGTGCTGCATGTGTGCTTCCTTATGGGCGTTTGGAGCATAAATGCTGCATGCCCAAATGTTTCTCTTGTCTGAGTCTGTGCAAGTGAAACAACGGTGGGTTGGGGGGTGTAATTAGGCTGTGGCGTTGCATCATGTCCTGCTCAAAGCTGCAATACATGCTGCTTTTCATGTATTGAAATGAAGGTTGCCAATTATAACACACAAGGCTTTCCGGGATCTTTGCCAGCTTGTGATGGATCGGTGTATTCATACATGTGTGTGTGTGTGTGTGTGTGTGTGTGTGTGTGTGTGTGTGTGTGTGTGTTTGTGTGTGTGCTCATATTCCCAAAATATTGGCTCCAGTTTCATATGAAAGCCAGGCAGCCTTTTAGGCAGTGACTAAAAGCAGTGGGTTTAAACACTCTCGGTCGCAGGAGCGTGACCCAGCTGTGGAGTAAATTACACATGCATTAGAGAAGAGTAGAGAAAAGAAGAGTCTCTCTCTCTCTCTCTCTCTATCTCTCGCTCACCCTCTTTCTTTCTCTCTCCCTCTCTCTTTCTCTCTTTCTCTGGGTAACACAAAAATAAGACTTGTGGCTTTCTAGTTACTGGACTGGACCTATGCCGTGCTTCACACAGTGCCTTTTCTGACCCCTCTGATAATGACGCCGAGTCGCTGACTCCGCCAGGGAGCGCAACAAGCGGCTAACCCACAACCCCTTTCCCACCGCCCACCATGATGATACAAACAGCAGTCTGCCCTTCCTCACTAGTCTGGCCCCTCTCTCTTCCTCATAATCCTCCTCTTTTCATTCTCTTTCCAGTCAGCGGCTGAAATCTCCCCAAACAGGTCAGTGTGTGTCAGTCAATGAGGAGCGGAGCTGGTGCTATTCACCAACGCTGTTTTGCTCCTCTCTTCTTTCTTTCATGTTTGTTGTGTCTTGTTCTGACATTTCTTTTATTCTGGTACTGACATCATTATTTCTTTCTCCCACTTTCTCTCTCTCTGAATGACAGACAGTACAAAAGTACTCCTAGACGACATTTACACGTGAGCAACTGTGAAAGCCTGGGTGGGCTCTTAAAGACAAATGAGTGAGAATTTCCCCTCCTCCATGTTGCGCTTGTTATAGTCTGTGTGTGGTGGTGCATCTCACTTCAAAGCTTTCTAGATTGTAATAAATGTGATTCTACATGGATCTGCATTTGTACCTCTATGCGTACTTCTAAGTTTACAGACGCTGGATGATTTTTGATAAGGGGCCACGATGGACTCCCTAGTCCATATAAATGCCATAAGCTCCGGATGTAACTGCAACAATTTTCCTGCATGGACTGAAAAGGTACACAAAATATAATCTGTCCAGCCAGGCTTATCAGAGGAACTGGCATGCACCAGGACTAAAATGATTTTGGCAGCAGGACCAGCAGTGCTGCCATGGGTCAAGTCTAAATGCTTGTATTATATACTGTGAACAGGACACGCAGACACTAATGTCCATGCTTATAGCTGTGTTTTATAGCCACGGCTCACACACACACACACACACACACACACAGTGTTCTAAATCACATTTCAAGTGCTGAGCAAACCTGTCTGGCTCCCTTAAAATCAATCTATAATGAGGCAGCAAGTCCAAACCTATTTGACTGAGCCCTCTTGTAACATAATAGACAGCTGCACACAGTTTGTCACACATACAATACACAGTCAAACGTACAGGGGAGTAGAGAGATCGGAGATGAACCTCTACAAGGTAAACACAAAATGGTCTAAAAAATAGCCCTCACAATATTCTCAGCACACACAAGCACTGTGAAGGTATATTATCTTATACAGCTTGCCAATACAACAAATTCTTAGACCGAGCAATTCTCCTCACCTAAGCCCCCAGAAAAAATCCATCTTTATGTTATAAACAAGGCTTTAGCAGCCACAGGGTATTTTTTAGTAGTTCATAACCGAAGCTATTAGTTACCAACTGAAAGCTGATAATTCAATATACCACAAGCAGAAAGACAAATGGGAAAATACTGACTTTTAAACAGACCAAGACAGATTATTAAAGTGGCAATATAATCCAGGGTGCTGCCCGATGTATAATAGTCTATACCTAAGTTTTAATGATTGTTTGTGCAATAGTTGGCAGGGATGGAGGAATTATCCAAGCTAGTGAGCTGATCTCAGGCTCAGTGGAGGGAGAAGCAGAACGTTCCACCACAGTGGATAAATCAGAATTCACCTACTGCTCCCTAACAGGGGACGCCTACTCCATATGACAGTCTCTGCCATCTGACACAAAAACGATTGTGTATTTCTACGCATTTACGTGAACTGCCCATTACTTTTAATCTGGGCAATATGTGTGTGGTATTAAATTTGAATGTTCGATACAAAATTGCATAAAAAGTTCCATCAACAGAAAAAACGAACTACTAATGTAACTATTTAATCAGTAGTAGCTAAACCACTAAAGGAAACAGTCAATATTGACTAAAAACAAAAATAAATGTTGGAACTCTAACAAATGGAAGCTCCACCTCATACCCATCTCTGGTTACAACACATGGCAAGCCTTGCTCTGTTACTGTTCTCCTATTGAGATGGCTGATTTCCTTACCCAACTCAGCTCCACTTAGAGCACTGGAAGGGCACACAAGCAGAGGGCAAAGCTGAAGTGTGAGGCAGGCAGGGCTGGATCCATTAGGCTATCTGGCAGACAGGCAAAGGTGAACCAAGCTGATGATGATGGAGCTTCTCTACTCGAGGCTGTCTCTCTGTCTAAGTGCCTAAGCGATCGCGTATGCCTATCTCTCCGTCCACGGGGCCCATCCACCTGTCTCTCTATCTGCCTGTCTATCTGATCTGCCTGTCTCTCTGTCTGGCACCTCAGACAGGTCAGGTGGGGTTGGAAACGGAGAGGCGACGTGGGGGAGAGGGTGGCGGCTGGGTAGCTGGGGGGAGGGAGGGGGTGTAAAGTGCCAGGCCAGCGGAAACTATTTCAGGGCGCTCTCGGCTCCTACGTCACAGCATCACATCCCCTGGTCCCGTCCCATGTATACTTAAGAGCCTTAAAGTAAAAAGGCAGCTGGTGTATTATTTAAGATCCTTGCATCCACTCTACAACAGGATAAGAGGCAGAGACAGAGAGATAGAGAGAGAGAGAGAGAGATGAGAAAGAGAGAGAGGGGACAGTAAAGAATAGGAAAAAAGAGGGATAGAGTGGGATGTAAAGAGCAAAAATAAAGAAAACACCCTAAATCTAGACTGGCTATGTTTACAACATAGACTTTACTTATTATGAACTATAAAAAGTTTCCTGCAATAAAAAGAGATCCAATAAAAGACACCACTCTCTTATATTGCTTCTTTGTGTACTTAAAAATAGGGTGCTGGCCCTGTCATAGACACCAGGCCAGGGTTATTTATTGCCTACGGTGGGTAATGAATCGCTCACCAACGGCTTCCGCTGACATCCCGCTTTTGCTGCCAGAATCACACATCCCACCAAACCACGCCACCACTGGCACCCAGCATAAGTCCCCTCAGACACCCCCACCCCCCACCCCCCGCACCCCACATCCACATCCCCCACCCAGCCACCCACCCACCTACCCAGTCCATCCAACACCCAAATACCCTCACTAGGATATGCCCAGACCTCCCCATCCTGGCAAATACCTAGTCCATCCAACACCTAAATACCCTGGCTGAGATATGCTCAGACCACCCCATCCTGGCAAATAGTCCATCCAACACCTAAATACCCTCGCTGGGATGCCCATGTGCTGGTTGTGGTGTGTGGGTAGTTGGCCGGAGAGGCTGCTGGACGGGGGCTGATGCCTGGTGCTTGTTTTCATTAGCCCCGACAGGGAGCGGACGCCCGTCGCATCCCTTCCCTGTCCGCCGTGACACGGGTCGGGGCAGGGCCTGCCGCACAGAGTCTGATGACGGATGAGTGTGGGGCGCAAGATATTTATCAGCGCCGCTAACATTCATCATCCCAGAGAGAGGTGAGTAACAGGAGCACGCAGGAAAAGCAAAAAAAGAAGAACCTCGAGAAAGGGGAAGATGGTTAAAGATGGAGGCTAGGAGAGGAAGGATCATTTTCAGAGAGAGAGAGCGAGAGAGAGAGAGATATGATGGAGTGTTGGAGGCAGCAGAAGGAGGTGTGTATGTTTGTGCGTGTGTGCGTGTGTGTGTGTGTGTGTGTGCGTGTGTGTGTATGGTATAGGGGGATGGATGGGGGTGTGTGTGGAGAGGCACTCCTGGAGTGCAGTCGGTGGGGAGTGGGGAGAGGAAGCTCCAGGGCTTATCTCCGCCTCTTGATGCATTTCAGTGTCAGCAAATAAACCCGGGAGGATGCTGCAGGAACACAGCATTCTGGGATAGCAAAGAACTATTAGTTTTACTCCAAATAACATGTGCTTCCTGCAACACCTGTTTTTCTCTCTTCCTCTGCTTCTCTGCCTCTCTCTCTCTCCCTATGTGCCACTTCCACGCAAGAATGACACGAAAAACATGAAGAAATAGACCAGTTTCAAAAGCAGAAAACATGAAACGTTATCATCTGAAATAGGTTAGATGTGCTCAGTGTAGATAAGGCTTTGCATATACAGACAGCAGACACTGGCTCACAGTGAGATTATCTGGAGTCCAAAGGGGAGATGTAAGCCATATGTTTACTATGACAGAGAGACAGGTGGACGTGGACATCCCTGTATAGACACAGTGGTTCTGTGATAAAAAGGATTACCACCAGTGTAAGTACATGGATGTCGGACAGTTCATTCATATGGTACACAGCTCTCACATACTGTGTGCCTCTCTCTCTCTTTTGCTCTCTCTCTCTCTGTCTCTCTCTTTTGCTTTCTCTCTGTCTCTCTCTCTTTCTCTCTCTCTCTTGCTCTCTCTTTCTCTGTCTCTCTCTTTCGCTTTCTCTCTGTCTCTCTCTCTCTCTATCTCTGTGTGTGTGTGTGTGTGTGTGTGTGTGTGTGTGTGTGTGTGTGTGTGTGTGTGTGTGTGTGTGTGTGTGTGTGTGTCCACTGTGTCCACTTTTATAGAGACACTGGACAATACCCCAGGGGCAGTGAGAGTGATACCTGCCACTGAAAAGCTAGAAGGCATATAGTAGTCACCAATGACCAATGCAACCCCAGCTGAGATTGAAAAACATGGTGTTCATTTTACCTTAAGCAATAACAACTCCTTCAGTTGTGTAGGGACACCAGAGACACGTCAGAAGAAGCAGTTATTATTTCTCAGTATAAAAATACAAAACCCATACATCTCCATAACTGTGTTATAGTCCTTCTTTCAGCTTTGATGAAACTCACATCTTATTGTGAGCCAGTGTAGTGTTAGGGGGTAGGGTATGGAGGTACAACTGCAGAAGAAAGGCCAACATCAGGACAGGATATGGCAAGACTGACCTTCTTCCTTCTCTGACCTAACCAAAGCCCTACTTGCACAGCAGTGGTGATGACCTGTGGTGAGCCTGATCTCCGTTGTGTGTCCCTCACAGGCTCTTGGCTCTGCCCCAACAGCAGCATGAGGCACAGAAAGGTCGGGTCAAAGTCAGTGCTGTCCTCTTATGCAGTTGCACTGGAGCAAATGGGGTCAGGAAAGGATGTAAAGAATCTCTACGATGCACTCTATTACCAAAATCTCCTGACATTGTTTAAAATGCTGTATAGCAGTGGGCATCTATACTGTGTGCTGTTACATTTTAAGATAGTTGTGTTGACATATAGTATATCAACTGTTCAACTGAAGTAAGATCTTGAATTAACGCCTGCTGTAACTACTAGTCATGGGAGACTTAGTTTTAGATTAACTTCACACAGCATCATAGAGAAGTCCTTTTAAATCTAGCACTGAGCAGAGAGCATTGCTCACCATCCACATGCAAAAATAACAACTATCCCAGCAATAAGGAGATTATATAACTTGGCAGTGTCAAATCCAATGATATGCCCACAGATAGACATCAGAGCAACACAATGTAGCTCTCTTAGCTTAAAATAATGGCTTCAAACTCATTTTGATAGCACAATGACTTACAATAAGGAAAGTGTAGTTTCTGATATTGCCGATGTGCACCTGGAATACCTGGGTAGCACCATGTAGCGTTGTCGCAGGTGGGAGTATGACACCTTTCATTGGCCTGACATTTAAAACGAGACATTGAGAACTTTGAGAAAGCACTGGTAGTTTACTTACAAGACGATTTATATGAACATCACGAAGTTTAGCGTTTGCAGCCATCTTGAATTTAGTCACGATAAGTCGAGCGACGAGTAAGAATGAACAGGTATGATAAGGGATCAGATTCCAAAAATAATTCAGTGGAAATGCATGGATTCCAGTTGCTGCTACTGTCTCGTTTTAAATGTCAGGGCCCTCGGAAGTCTACCAATGAAGCGTGGAGATACATTGAGCCTCGTAAATGGTGTAAAACAGTGATTTATTTGCATGGCTAGCCCGATGCCGAAGCACCACCATTGAAAAAGCTGTTGGTAGCATCGGCTAACTAGCGCCATATTTTGGAGTGCAGGGGACAAGCCGAGATGGGCTATGAGACATACGTTCACACTCGGTATCATGTCTCAATACACTTTAGGTCAATATCACACCGGAATTCTCCTTTAATGGCATGGGTTACACATTTGAGCCTGTGAGGGGCGGGCCTGTAGTGTCTTGATGGGGGACGATCGGTTTCAGGCTCCAGCTCAACCTTCAGTAGGATCATTTGGGTGAAAATGACTGTGTGGGCGCTGCCGGAGCATGGACACTGGAATCTATCTGTTGCAAAGCAGTGGCGAAATGTAGGGAAAATGTTCGAGGAAGCCAAAGTGACGGGAAAAATATGTTTATTTATGTATGTGTTTATTTCGGGGGGTATACATTTTGTGCAATGTACAACATAGATAAATTTTGTGCGGCACAACATAGGCTACTGTAGACCTAGCCTACAGGTCATGTAGAAAACTGGACGAGGGGCGCTTGAGACAGCAACACGCACACTGTCTCTCTGTCTCCCTCCATCTCTCACACAACTGCATACTCACTCACCACCACTACATTAGGCCTATGCGAAGGCTACGGTATACAAATAAGCTATATAACACGCATTGTCACGGCAATGTAGGCTAACGCAGTCTGGACTACAGTTCCAGTGCAAAATCGGCTGCAGGATTGGAAATCACCATATGAAAGGTGGTCTCTCTCTCTCCCTCTCTCTCTCTCCCTCTCTCTCTCTCTTTCTCTCTGTGCCCTTGGAACTGTGTGGTGTGTGTTCATGTAAAACCCAGCATCACTCTGGTCTTGACTCCTCTCTCCTCCCTCTCCCTTCTCTTCCTATCGTTTTCATTTACCCCTCAGTGCCTCCTCCGTCTCTCTTACCGCTCTACTCCTTCCCTTTATTCATCATCCACTCTCACCTCTCTTCTCTCAACCCAACTCTAACCTCTCTCTCTCTGTCTCTCTCTCTCTCTCTTGCTTCTTTCCCTTTTTACATCCTCCACCCTCAACTCTCATCCCTCGACCCAACTATAACCCTCTCTCTCTCTCTCTCTCTCTCTCTCTCTCTCTCTCTCTCTCTCTCTCTCTCTCTCTCTCTCTCTCTCTCTCTCTCTCTCTCTCTCTCTCTCTCTCTCTCTTGTTGCTTCTTTCCCTTTTTACATCCTCCAACCTCCCTCCACCCATCTCTCTCTCTCTCTCTCTCTCTCTCTCTCTCTCTCTCCCTCCCTCCCCCCTTCCTTCTTCCCTTCCTTCCCGTTTCCCTGTCTCCTCTTATCTCTCTCAGTAGCGAAACAATCCTGACAGCTATTCAATTTCCCAAACCTAAATCTAATAAGCAGACCGTGGCTTCCATAATGGAGCACCAGGCGCATGGAGCAGCCTGTCATTGACGGCAGTTAACACCACACAAGCTGCATCAGAAAGACTCCGCTGCCTACCACAGGGTGATGGACAGCACCGGACAGCACGGGAGAGAGGGAGGGAGAGATAGAGAAAATTAGGGAGAGAGAAATAGAGAAAGAGAGAGAGAGAGAGAGTGAAAGAGGGAGGAAGAGAGTAAATGAATGATGAATGAGTGAGACAGAGAGAAGAGAGAGGGAGAGAGGAGAGCATGGCAAGGATGTGGCTGATCTGGCATGCAATGGAATGGGAGGAATGGAAAAGAGAAGGAAGGAAGAGAATGACAGAGTTGAGCTGGGTCTAAGAGATAAGCAGAGGCTGCTCTGAGAGGGAGGAGGAGGGAGGAGGAGAGGGGAGGGGGGAATGATCTGTGTTTGAGAGAGAGACTTCCAGAGATGAGCTGAGCGATAAGGAGATTCCCTCTAACTGGGTCCTAACGGCCTCACTCCTGCCACCATGTGTCTGCTCACAGGAAACACAGTGGGAGAGACACGTGTGTATGTGTATTGTGTATGAGTGTGTGTGTGTGTGTGTGTTTGTGTGTGTGTGTGTGTGTGTGTGTGTGTGTGTGTGTGTGTGTGTGTGTGTGTGTGTGTGTGTGTGTGTGTGTGTGTGCGTGTGTGTGTGCTTGTGCGTGTGTTTGTGTCTACTGTACTTAATTCAAAATTCCAGACAAAGAAAAATACACATACAAACAGATGGCACAAATAGAGTTAACTACTCTTCAAAGTCCTGTACAATGTAGCACATCTCAAAACACCTTCCATATGGACTAAACAAAGGAAATAATTTACTGAATCAATGAATAATCCAAATCAAAATAAAAACAAGTGTACACCACCCTGATGTGGACAGAGGCAGAATTGTTATTCCAAGCAGAAGCAGCATACTCAAGGCTTCCAGAAATCAGTACAAACTACATTAATAACACCTCAGGCCGTAAATCACAGGCCCGGCGGAGACCGCGCTCGGGCAGAAATAAAATCATAATCACGCACTAATTTGTATGTCTCAGCTCCTCCCACAGCTTTCACTGCAGAGACAGGGAACATGCAAATGATTGAACAACACAACAGCACAAATTACCAAAGCGCTTCATCAGAATTTCTCTTTTCTTTTGATTGAGTTTTGATTGATTGAGAGGTTCTTAAAAACGCTCTGTTTCAACATGACTTACATGGAGACAAGCAGGTAAATCAAACTGAACAGTGCAGAGTTGATCCAAATATGATGTGTTTGTAATGCATGGCATTACAGCTGCTCTGGACATCTCTGCCATATCATCAAAACAATGAATAGTGCCGACAAGATATTTATCTGAGTCCAAGCCAATATAGATAATAATTGTTTTCATGTTGTTTTATATGACCAGGTCTAGAAGGCAAGTAATACAAATAACTATACAGTTTATTATCTGTTCTATCTATTATTCTTTTCATTCAATGTATTGCTCTTTCGTCTCAATATTAAAAACTAAATATTGTAAGACATGGCAACACTCAAATGGGAATTACAGTATATTGAAGTCAGAAGCTGGTGCATTAATATGTGCAGAGTTGGTTAAGATATGACACTCTTCCTGCACACCAATAAGAGGCCTGATGAAGCTCCATATTGTCTCAGTGCCTTCTGATGCCACAATATCAAATCAATTAAATACAGTGCAGACTCAAGTGTGAACAAGTCAAACAGACCACTACCCTGGGGATGTTTTCCAAACCACATAACATGACGATCTCATATGATGACAAAACCTAGCCTAAGTCTGAGTCAACAAAGTCGGCAAAAGACTGAAAAGAGTTCAAATTTCCAGTCTTTTCCAGAATGTTCGCTCTGAGGGTCTCAGACAGGCATGGCAGGGAAGCACAAATGGCAGCAGTTTTGGAATTTGGGAGAGGCACACGCATGGGAGAGAGCTGAGGGGCGGGATTAATGGGCCGTAGCCGGAGCGCAGCCAAATCGATTTGGCGGTGAGTTGCTGTGGCGAGGAGTGGGTCTTGGCGAGTCTACCTGGTTAAAATGGCAGCGGGGACAGCAGACGTGACGAGAGGCTCAGCTGCTTTTCAAATCACAACCTCTTTTAGAAGCCTGTTGTCATTCTCTCTATCTCTCTCTCTCTCACTCTCTCTGTTTTCTTTTTCTATCTCTCTCTCTCTAGCTTTTGCTCTCTCTTGTTGTTTTCTCTCTCACTCTCTTGCTCACTCATTAACTCTCTCTCTCTCTATCTCTCTTGTTATCGTCAGCTGTGACATGCACTCAATCTCTTTTTCACTCAAGCTTTTTTTAATTGAATGACTCTCTTTCACACCTTTTGCTGCATCTGAAGCTATCCTAAACCCTGCTACTACTTTTACTTGCTCTCTCTCTTTTTCTCCCCCCCCCCCCTTCTCTCTCTATCTGTGCCCTCCCTCTGTCAGTGGCATACTGGCTCAGTCTGCTTGGAGTCACATTGTACAGTGCGGTGCTTTTCATGTTTTCCATGTGAATGTGCTCATTCACACACACACATAGAGCAGGTTGGAGGTGAGGGGTCAGAGACTAACTCTTGTCAATCCTGTCAGCATTATTATTATCATTATTATTATTACTATTATTTATTACTGTTGTTGTTGTTGTTGTTGTGGTCGTTGAAAAACACAAATTCACATATATAATCTGTCTATTTGTGTGAGCCAAGACTTACATATGGCTCAGATCAGAAACTAGAAACAGCACTAAGAGACAAATGTTGTTTGTTGTGTTTTGTCTTGGTTTTGTCCTGGTTATGATTGATGTCAGTGGACTTTCATTTATGTAAATGTTTCATTTAAAGTCATCATAACATAGCCACTAACGCTCTACCCCCCCCCCCTTCCTCCTCCTCCTCCTCCTCATCTCCCTACTCCTCCACTCCTTCCTTCCTTCCATTTCTGACTCTTCTTATGGGGCTGGATAGCAGGCACAGCAGGACACTAGGCTGCTGCTATTTCTTCATGGGAGAGCAGCTCATTCTCTAGCATACAAATGCAAAGTCAAAATGGCTTTTTACATGCAAACCATGGGTGCACTCTTCTCTCTATTTTACATTTAATATGCCCTGGTCTGTCTCATTGCACTTAACAGAGAGGCAAGAGTTCTCGGTGGATGTGCTGCTTTTCCAAATCCTATACTTTTCTTTTTCAACAGCCCATTGGGGAAAGTGAAGTGGAGGATCACAGTTACATTACAGAAAGCCATCATGACTCCTTCATAGAGACGCGCTCAATGATACATGAAATTAAAGTTCCATACAGAGGAACACAACAAAGCCGCACCATCAAGAGAGCTGCTCTCGCTTTATTGGGGCTCTCTTATGCTAAAGGCTTGATAAATGTCCAGTCTGAGTGTGTACACATGCACAGCCACAGACACACAGGCACGCATGCATGGGCACACACACACACACACACACACACACACACACACACACACACACACACACAAACACATACACAGGAAAACACAGACCCTTCTATACCGTCTCAAGGCACGGGCATTTGCATAACAGGCTGAAAATGGAAGTGTATTGATCAGTGGAGGGCTTTCTCCTATTTCTCCTGTCTTCTTTTCTGACACATGCCTGCACTCTTTTTTCGCTTTCCCACCCTGTCGTTTGCTTTCTCTCTTTTCTATCCCTCTTCTCATCCTCTCACTCTCCCTCTCTCTCACACATACACACACACACACTACACTCTATCTCTCTTTTACACAGACACTCTTATACACTCTCTCTCTCTCTTTCTCTCATTCACACACACACTAATGCATACACACACACACATACAGTACACACACACACACACACACACACACATACACACACACACAAACCTCTCCTCTCCATCTGATCCTGAGCTCGCTTAACCTTGAAACGCTAGACCTTTCCAATATATAGAGGAAGTGGGTGTTGAATGCGAGCCCCAAGCACACTCATATGAGAGGGGACAGGAGGCAGTGCCTAGGCCCAGGGAGGGAGAGGCTACAACAGACAGGCCACAACAGCAGCAGGGCAAAACAAGGGCTGTCTAGAGAGGAAGACAAACGAAACAATCCTGAACTGGTAAAAACAGAGGGTGAGCAGAGGAGCAGGCGTATGAGTTGAGGCCACCACAGGGGTTCTCTTGAAGAGAAACTAAGGAGAGAGAATAAGGGAAGGCACTGTTGTTAGGGCAGGTTGGGGATACAGGGCAGTGTGAGGAAAGTAGAAGTGGAGGCCTGAGGGGCAGCACAAAGAGGAGATGACAACAGAGAACACCGGAGCCAAGACGGTCAGGCTGAATGAAGAGAGGGTAGCCGAACGGAATAGAATGCTGAAACAAATCAGAGGTATAGAGTTGTAGCGGTCACAAAAACGGAATTTTGACCCACTGGCAGGAAAAAACAACGTTCTGATCAGTAGCCTGCCAGCCATTCGGATCCCTCCACCACTTAACCCCCTACCAAAACATAATAATGTATGAAGAATCAACTATTTCAGATAAATATACACGTGAGTCACAAAATCTGATTCCACCTGATCCGAATGCAAAAAAAAAAAAATGCAAAAAACATTGCGTGAAGGGACAGCGAGGGGAGACTTTTGTCTTTCCAAAGTTTATTTTTGTATTCCGGGGTACAGTACCCTAATTGCCTAATGTCTTGACAATATCGTTTTTTCCTACTGGTTTGCCGTTTAAACTCCGGTTAAAAGACTGGCGCCGCTCTGAACTTTCAGACGTCAACCGCTATATCTCAATATGCTGCCAGGTGGGAGACAGATGTGCAGTTGAATACATGTGACGTTACTGACACAATACGGTGATAATAAAGATGTGTTATGTAATGTGATGCTAGGGGTTGTGCATGGTTTTAAATGTCATATTAAATAACTGCGTTTTAAGGAGATAGGGCGTTGTTTCAGTAACAGTAACATATATACGTATAATACTAGAGTTTGAAGGTACTGCATGCATGGAGTCATGTACCAGGCATCAAATTGAGTCCAATTAAGGCTTTTAAAAAACAAAGGGTCTTCACAGTAAATAACATTTTCTGTGAATTCAACTGACAACTGACAAAATATTACCAGAGGGGAAACATAATTCTCTCTCAATGACCAACGAACATAGTGTACTGGTATAATAGTGAGCTATTATTATATAGAATACACCATTCATCTGCTTCAGCATAGACTATTGAGCAGTGTGGACTAACATCGTTCTACTGCAATCACCTGCTACAACTTCCAGCACAAACACTGAAATTATTCACCTTTTTCCAGTCATCTTTACTGCTTCAGTGTTAAATAATGACAAAATGAACCTGCTCTCTTTGTAGATTTGCAGACTGGACTCAATTATGCTTTTAAAGGGTCTGCTTGGTTGAATATGCATTTGGCCATTATCATTCTCTTCCTGTGACAACAATCACAAGTGGAGTGGAGCCCAGCAGCCCTCCTCCATACGACTATTAATATCCATCGAGAAAAAATATCAAAAGCGGAGAGAGAGAAAGAGAGTATTAGAGAGAGAGAGAGAGAGAGAGAGTATTGGCGAATTAGAGAAAGAGAAATTTGGAGCAACTGAAAACCAAAAAGAGACCAAAAAAGCACCAGAAAGCTAGAAGAAGAAGAGAAATCTCTTTTAACTGTGGTGACTTGTTGACCACCACAACCAACCCCAGGTAAAAATCTAGCGATGGAATATGAGACAGTTACTGCCACACAGCATGAACAGATAGAAACTGCTTTCCTCTCAGCAATACTGCATAACTGAACATTCAGCGAGAATACTTCCATCAACCCTCCACATTAGCCGGGTTTACATACAACTTTTTAATCCAAATGATGACCAATGAAATAAGAAACCCTGAGTTTAAATGCTTGAAATTCACATAATATCTTCTAAGTCAAATAAGAAATGTAATTGCTGGAAGGGGGTGGATTAAGTCCCGATTTGCATAGGGTTTAATGCGACCAGGGTTGAAGGAAACACATTTTATTTGCATTAAGTCTCCTTTCCTCGTGGGGTTGTTAAGTGCTACTGGTAAAGCTGCCCTGACATTCTTAAATTTTATTCCTACAGGTGTTCACAACGCCTCTCTAGATTTGGCAAGTGTCCACTGTTAATTCATTAAACACAGCAAAAGGAAATGTGCACAGTGTGAGTCTGTGTACATTTGAACACAAAAAGATCAACCATTTGTCTTCTATTTGATTTATTTAGTGTGTAAAAACAAAATATACACGTCATTACAATTGGCCTGATTTTGCTCTCAGACACATTCTTGCAGTGATTAAGACACAAATAAATAGACAGAAATGCTGTCAAGATTTAAAAGACAATTTTACACACTTAAGACGATAAACAACCTGCATTTCCATCACACACTCTCTCCATTTGTGTCATGTTAATTAATTTCTGAAAAGATTTA
>NC_055963.1:28497133-28617133 GCF_018492685.1 Alosa sapidissima
ATGGTCGCCAGGACAACACCATAAGAAATGTACTGTATATACCCCCCCCCCCCCCCATTTCTCCTGTCACTATTATCAGACTTCAAGATGATCAAGTATCATCCAGCCACATTCAAATATGTGCATGTTCATTTTCACATTAATTAACTCCTTCCCTTGATCAACACACTTTGATTTTCAGTCGGTTATGTCTGTAAGCCTGGTACCTGTCCACCTCTATTTCAGCTCAGGGAGTGAGTCTGGTGATAGTAGAGACAGTAGAGTATGTGTTAGTGTGTGTGTGTGTGTGTCCGTGAACAGCACAACCATGGCACCTTATCACTGGGTGACAACTGATGACAACTTTAAAATATCACAGCACCCTAAGCCTCAGTCAACAGCTCTGTGGGAGTTCCCGATGTACTGTAAAGACGTCTTTAAAAATGAAGTTGTCACTCTGTCAAGCCTAGGGCCAAAATGGCTAACTCCAGCAGCGACTCCCCACTGAAACAGACATGCTTTAGCTGCAGCCACTTCACTGAAGAAGGCTTGCAAACACAGAGGCAGTCCACTTTCAAAATGACCAGGCTTGGTCTTATACCACATCTGAGCGACTAGGCAAACCTGCCAGCCCAGCCAATTCTTTACATGATCCTATAGACAGCAAAACAGAGACAGATCCCACCACCACCACCTTGCCAGAATGATCAGGTGGCTTAGCCCTAAACTGCTCTCCTCTGCAAGGAATGGATTTGGAACTCTGATGGAGAGAGGACCTACCTTCTGCAGGAGCTGAGAGCCTGAGTACTTTGCTGAGATGGACTTAATCTCTCCTCCAAACGCAGAGGCCCATAGCTTTACACTAGAGAATGATAAGGCAGAAAGATAGAGAGAGGACAAGAGTTGGAAGAGAGAGAGAAAGAGAGGGGGGGTGAGTTTGTATTCATTGGCATTACAGTGCTGTGTACTGTGTTTCTCCCAAAGTTTACCTTCAAATTAATGTCCTTTGGTAAGATAAAAACAGTATATGATGCAAAAGATTTCCAAAACTAGTCATATTGTTTGCAATATTTGAAATCCAAGTGATACAGTTTAGTTTAATGGAAAATCAGCATTAAGCATTGCTGCATACAAAAATCATAACAGCAATGAACTGTTGTGGTCTTCCGTTCACTTAGACTGTAAGTATAGGCAATAATGTATACAAGTATAGGCAAAAAATGATGTTTTCATTGCTAACACCAATACAACCACTGCTTCACATTTAAATAATGACATCGATATATATCTTCAGCAAATTCGCGAGGCTATTACATCCCTTAGGCACAACAACAGAAAACTTTTGCTCTCTCTCACTGTCACAGTCGTCCGATAAATTACTCGTGCATGATATAAAAGGATTATAATAGATATTCAAATTCCATTTATGCAGCTACAGTTATACACTTGTCCAAACATACTAGTATGTCATACATTTAGATTTAACACTTACACAGATAGGGGTATCCCTTGGTGGGACCCGACCACGTTGACAACCGCGGTCCCGAGTGTTAGCCACAGTAGTAACATCTTCATCCTTCCACGACGACTTGACTTAACTGTTACAGAGTGCTACACCTCACTGCATGAAAGACAGAAATTAAGCTCAAAGAGCATAACTCTTACAACAGCTTTTCATTTGTTATCATGATCAAAAAATAGGTGCAGCACCACCGGCACTGTAAGAACTCAGAAAGCCGGTGCGTCCGAGTTTTATCTCCGAATTCTGCTCCGGAGATGTGTTGAACTGCCCAGCGAAAGAGTCGTTCCCTCCCGGCGAATAAAGCGAAAAATGTATCCACCTGGCTGCCAGCTCTAACGCAACCCCCGCAGTGAGTAGAGTCCGAGAAAACGTCGGGGTTGACCTCTTGCTCCAGCGACCTGCCCTTGCGCTTCCAAATAGCGTACGAGAGATCATACAAGAGGTATACTGCACGAAAAGGAGAGCACGCCTTTCAGTTGATGCGACGAATCCCACTCCTGTGTGGATGGTTTGAGGATTGGGGATGCTACTGATGTTAATGGTGTGGTTATAATTACGACATAGCTGCTCCGGACCAGGCAAATAGCTGACACGCTCTCCTCTTAAGAGATTACACTTCCAACACTTCCCTTTCGTCTTCCCTCTGTCAAGTCACACACTGCCCTCGGCTAACTGAGGCAAGAATTAGGCTACTGCAAAAGTGCTGACGGGAGGCAGGAAGAGCCGAAAGAGCGAAAGGAGGAACAAACGGTTTACGAGTAAAAACGATGACCTATTATCAAAAGCGTAAGGTTATCTCAGCCTCTGGTGGGTGCCATGAGTCGCACTTCGCTGGAAAGATGTCAAACCAAACACTGCTTTATAGCATCGCGTGGACCTATGCACGCGGGCGAGCGCGCTCATAGCCGCATGATGGATTGGGTTACACTGCGCGGGAGAACTGCGGTGATAAGTCGCTCACTTTCCTTTCCCTTGTGTAAACGTAGTAATTTTCCCAGGAAAGAAGATTTATGTCTACGGAATTTCTTCTGTTATTCAGAGTTTGTACAGGCGTTAAACGCGCATGCATTTAGGAACCACTTTTCTTTGTCAGGAACTTTAAACGGTATCCTTTATTCTCACATACACCTCGCAAATAGGACAAGTTGTGTTTTGTGGACATTTCCTTAAAAAAAGGCTCTTCGACTTAGGACTGAACTGCTTTTTGCAGGCTAGCCAAGTCGATGCGAGTTGGCTGTGGTTGGTAGGCTAATTCATTATTTTTATTCATCCCGTTTCTATCTAAATTCCTCGGAAATGCATGAATGGGGGTATGGGGATGACAATACCTGGCTTCACTGTGCGGCACCAGCACAGCATTGACCTAATTTATCAGTAGAAAGCTTAGAATCTGCGTGCGTTGTTGCCCAAATTTTGTTTAGTGCACCGACGTTGAGTTGTGATACGGAACCATTTATTTATCCACCAATGGTAACAGGCTATAGGCTAGTAATTCTAACAAACTCGTCATGCTACTGCTGATCCCCTAATGGATTTTAGTACCTTATCTAACGATACAATCATCAGTGTAATTGAGCTTAATGGGGCCGCAAACGTGAATAATAGGCTACATGATTAGTTAAAACGGTAAGCGGTCATAAATAATATAAGAGAAACTATTAGCATAGGCCTACACTGCGATTTTATTCAAACATACAAATTAGTAAATCACTGTATTGTACAACCCAACTTTTTACACACCCACAGAAAATATTTTGTTGCCGCTAAAATAAATTGTCACCACCCTGTCAACATAAGTGAAAAGAATCTTGAATCATTTCAGAAGGTTTACTTCTAATGACAGTGGACTGGACAGATTTGTGAGGCGTTTATTTCTTGAAACAGGCGCGCTGCTACCTGCCCACTCTCGAGACCTTTCTTGAGAGCTTTTTTCTTATCTTACTTTGCCTGATGGCGAGCGTGTGGTGTGGAAAATGGATTGTCAAGTCAACCAAGTCAGCGCGTGGCATTACGCATCTCCCTCAGGTATCGAAGTCACTAAGTGGAAATATATTTTACGCAGTGTTTTGCCCTTTTCCTTTAGTTCCTCAGCCCCAAATAATCCAAAAACAAATGGTATTTTTGATTGCTGAAGTAAAAATTATGCACACGTATTATTGACGTGTTTATGGTATTGACTCCTAATGATAAAACTATGGCATTGTGATTTTCAACACAGATGACTGACAGTGTCAATATTAAATATGCTGTATAGGCCTACAGTTGTGAAACACCCATGCCATTCACTGCAGTGACAATCTAAAATTAGTGTACTGGACTGGACTATCATCGGAGAGGTTAATTGGATTGGGGCTTGTTATTTCACTTCCCTCTTCAAAGGGAGTCCAGACAAGTCTTCAAGATATGTGGAGTCACTCATGGCAAGCCAAGCCACATTTATTCAAGGTAACAAGCACTTAACAGGCCACTGTAATTGGAAGTGTGGCATTTTTCATACTGTGTCAAAGCAGCTGCTGCTCTCTCAGCCACTGCGCAGACTAAAATGATTATGCAGTGAATTCATGACAGTCATAGAGACACACAGGTGAAGAAGGGGAATGGAGAGCGTAGACAATCTGTATGTAAATGCATGTGACGTAAAGAACACATCACAGGAAATTTCCGAAGTTGCAGTCTGAGCGAAAGGTTGATTTTGACCACACTGTTATTCAGACCACCTCTTTTTCTGGAGCTGTCCAGCTCTACTAGGCATTGCCAAATGAGAGAGGACCCATCATCTAAAAAAATATCATGCCCACTTAGACTTTCCCTCCATGTCCTCGCCCTCTATGTGTCTTTGTCTCTGACTCGCCCTCCCAATATCTGAAAGGTCTCTTTTGTGTGATGTTGAGTGCCCCGCTACACAGAGAATTCATTGGAAGTAATTGTGGCAGATCTGACATATTACAACAAAGGGCCCCTGAATCCATGAAATGACTTATTCCTTTGGGGCCTTCTAAGTGGCATCTCTGAAGATGCATAGCTGACATAGATGCCTGTCTTACACTATCCATTTTAGAGATCAAAGGCATGGTGATCTCTCACAAAGTGACTACTGTAACAGTTGGACTCTCAGGTGGATCTGTCAACATATGCCTGTCCAAAGGATGTCATACTGAGTCCTGGTTCATAATATAGTTTAGAATGAAAGCACAACATAATATTTTAAAATCCTTGAGTCAATATACTATCTCTAAAAGCATTTAACATACCTAGTGTCTAATACTTTTTCATTTATAAGATTTACTTGTTTTAAGAAGTTTGTTCAGAAGAACTTGGCAATGCTGTGTGGAAGTTTGTAAGAATAGAGAACCGGTTACATGACAAATGATACATGACAAGGTTCATTTCATGGCTAAAGCTATTTTTAAAGGAGGAAGCATCCAGCAAAGGACAAGACCTTCATATGCCTAATCTATTCTTTAATATGACCACAAGGCAAACCACCATAGACAATGAACTTCACCTCATTAAAGACAAGGTCACAACAACATTAGAACTCCAGTCAAGGACTGATTGGGAAATGAATGACTCTTATGTATACTGTCAGTAATCACACGCCTGCTAGATTATACATTGATTATATGAAGAGTTTGGTTCCAAAGCGCTATATCTTCATTTTTAAAAACATTAATAAGTCATGCTATTTAATGTTTGTATTTCAGTTAATATAAAAAAAAAATGCAGTTTTGTTGTTTTGATTGAGTAAAGATCAATCAGATGACAATACCCAATTACAGTTCTACTGAAATTACTCGGAAAAATGTAAAAAAATGATTTATGAAAATGTATTAAAATGGAGGATATAGCATTTTGTAACCAATTTCTTCATATATACAATAAGGCATCATAAATGATCATAATCATCCAAAGACACAGTCCCTTGAAGAGTAAAGGTAAAGGGATTGGTAAACAAAAGTGCAAGTAGAAGAGAGAGAGAGTGATGGCACAGATTGTTTATACAGAGGTGTCCATCTTACTATGTGGCCTGGTGTAAGACTTCATAGTTCACAGAGACATGGAACATTCAGATCAAAGGATTGGCCAAGTACACTGGGGATGTGTCCAGGCCCGGATGCGTCTCCGCTGATCCAAATGGGCCTTGACGGCCGAGATCCCATTAGAGCACAAGAATGCAGAACTGCTTAATAAATCATGCCTGGTTCCCTCATTTGTGGAGTGCACCTGTCTCCAAATATATCCCCCTTAATTTAATTAATGATGAGACACTGTGCCTTCAGGAATGAGAATGCACCAAAAGGAAAGAAGAAATAAATACCCAATGAATTATTTAGCAAAGCAGCATTTAAAAGGCCCTGTCAGTGGTCAGTATGATGACATCGTATGAAGATAAATTGAAGCAGGTGTTTGCAGGTACTTGGCAATAACAATGCAATCAAAAGCTGGACTGCTGTATACTCAGGGCCTGTGCAAATCCAGGGCTTGCTTAAGCTTCAAGGGATGGGACCAATTCTGTGTTAATGTACAGAGGATGAACTGTGAATTACAAACAGGCAAAAGGGCCACTCACCCAGCTGAGTTTGAATACCTTTGTAATTGTCACTGAGCAAATCCTGTTTAATCTCCCAATCATATCAATTAAGTGGTGTACTGGTGAGCTCCACATTCAGCAGCAATGTAGCCTACAGTTCAGTAGGCCAATGTCCAGACAGAAATATGTAGGCAAGAATAATTTGATCTACAGTGTGATGAAATAGATCTGTGGACCTTCATGTCACAAGGTTAATAAAGACTGAGGAGGAGAAGAAAGCACAGATGAAAGCATAGAGGTGGAGGTGAAAGACCGGGGGGGTGAACTTGAGAAGGAGAGAAGGGGTAAAAAGGAAGAGGAGAGAGGAGAGCATGGGTAAAAAGTGAGAGGAGATGATCTGGAGTGAGGATGAGAGAAAAGGATCTTGCTTGAAGTGTTTGATGAGACCATAAAGATTAATCTGTCATTGCAAGAATAGACTCAATGGAATGCATATTACTGGACTTAATTGCAGTTTAAGGCAATTATACACCAATCGTTTTTTCCAACACAGTTATAAACTGACACAAAGTAATTTATGAGGCAGTATTATAATCCCCCATTTTTTGTGCTGAAAATATCCCCCAGCATCTGTGCAATAGCAGATCATCTCTGAGAGTTCAATCTTTATGTCGAAAACCGACATAAAACAGGGCAGTAAAAATAAAGCAAATTCATAATCTTCTCAGACTTTTAACAACAATTGTTAAGCAACAACCCTCATGCCTCCTCAAAGTACTTCATCATAAAAGCAGTGACCAGACAGGGCACCGGTCCAACATTGGTGTATTCACTGCAGATAGAAGGGCTTGTTAGAGGGGGGAAAGCATGCATAAGCCACTTGTGCAAGCGTTTGAATGATAAGCCGAATGCTGGCTGTGGAGGAGCACTGCACTGATGATGTCTGTTACACAGCTGTGTGTCTTTCTGAAGGATGAACTGATTATTAGCAGGGTAATGAGGTCATACATCAAAACAACAAAAAAACGAGAGAGAAAGAGAGAAAGAGGGGAGTGAAGAGAGGGAGAGATGGAGGACAGAGAAGAAGGTGAATAGTTAGTGGATGGGGAAAGAGATGGGATGAGATGGATGTTAGGAAGATAGTGAGGGGGCAAAGAAAGCTTGTAGGGAGGAGGAGAAGAAGAAGAAGGGAAGAGAGAATGAGGAAAAGACTGAGAGGCAGCAGAGCACAGAGAGATAAGAGAGCTTAAAGAGGGAGAGCAGCGGGCATCCAGGCAGGCAGACAGGTCAACAACAAGAGCTGGGGGGAGAGAGAGAGAGAGAGAGAGAGGGAAAGAGAGAGAAAGCAAAAAAATGGTTTGTGTATAAAACAGACAGCCAATAAAGAAATTAAGAAGATGCAAAGACCTTTGAAAGAGTACCAAATATATGACAGATGAGAGAGAGAGAAAAGGGTGCAGGGAGGGAGAGAGAGAAGAGGTTTGTTGGGCCATATTATAGGCTGATCATTATCATGGTGAAAAGCATTGAGATTTGAAAGACTGTGGGGAGACAAACGATTAAACTGAATTTAATCTGAATATTAATCTGAAAGGGAAATAAGTGAGATTATGATGTTACCCAGTTTAGCACTAGGCAGCAGCAGCGTGATGCAACTCTTCAACAACAGAGTTTATGGACTTAATTGTGCCATAAAATTATTCTATATATTTCTGGTTTTCAACTAATAAAATTACAAGCATATAATTGCCATTACAGCCTAACTCGTGCACTGATCTGCTGATTAGATCAAGAGTAACGTTTATAACTGGCAAGGTGTAGCCTCCACACTTACGTACATTGGATGCCATTATATGGGTGCCCATGTTGAATTAATCTCTGCCTCTGCCATTTACACGGAGGATGTTTTCATATGACATATCTTTCATTATCCTGTATATTATCCGGCTTTCAGCGCTTACTGGATGCTGACCTGGGTTGATCAAAAATGTTCATAGTCTATACATGGTATCTCCAGACTGAAAACAGTTCAAGTTTCATGTTAAGATGAAAAAGCAATTAAATTTCAAATGGGCAGTTTCACCCTGAGTCCAAGCCTCTTGCTCACGGTGATAGAAAGTTAACATATTGGTCATCACTGCGAGAGGTATTCTACCCTTCCCTTGATGGCAAAACATGGCTCCATCAAGATGATTTGTAACCTAAGGGCAAAACTGTGGTATATTTTCCTGGAATGATATTAATGTCTTGTGGGATAATAGGGCTCCTGATGGAAACACACTATCAGTCCAGTCATCTTGATTAGACCTTGTTATTAGCTTTTAAAGTCAAATTTATATTTATCCTCAGGGGCATACTGGCTTTTTCTCCTGTGAGCTCATGCACTACAGTGTTTCATTCTATTTGTGGTGCTAGGTGGGGGGGGGGGGGGGGGGGTTCACAATTTCTAACAATTTTGCGCAATGTGGTTAAATCACAATTTATCCAGTTGTCTTCTAATCCTTGCAGGATTTGTAATGTTTTCTTTAAAAGTGCATGCAGGTTTGTTGCGGGACAGAGACACAAGGAGAGGATGTGCAAAGGTGCCCATAGCACTACAATGACAGGATTTCATCCAATTTAAGGAGTACAATATAGAAAATCATTGTGTGGTGGTCAGTGTTGATGTTGTGGTGGGCCGCCACAAATAAGTCAGTGTATGCGAAACACTGCACTATAGATGTCTGTGGACCTACCAGCTTGGCACAGTGATGTGAGGTGAGGAGAACCCAACCAGTGCAGAATGCATGCACAAAATCAGAATGATCTCTTGAATGAGTAATTTCAATTTAATAATTCAAGAAATTAAACATCAGTTGAATTCCCTCTGAGTATATTGTCCTATCAGTTTGTACTGTACTGAAATATAGTCAGAGATATAGTGATAAACGTTATTTTAAAAAGATGTGATTACTGATATGGAAATACTCAGGGCATGTTGACTTTGAGGTTTGAAGTCCTCAAACGCATCACTGATAGAGTTTCTTCAGAGAGAGCATATCTGTATTATTCAGGATCTAGTGTGGCTTGGGAGTGGACAGTAAATGATTAAATGGGACAGACTGCAGTGCACACTTACTGAGCTAACTTCACTGAGTAGTGCTCTGACTCTCCTGAGATGTTTTACCTAATTCTCAATGTCCATATTTTCAGCTTTAAAAATAAATAATAAAAAAAAACATATTAATGGGAATGGTTATGTTGTGTGCTTTTTTGGATTTTGAATTTCTTCTTCAAGATGGTGCGACATACTATCTACATTACACTGATTAGTCCTGCATTTGGAGGTCTTGCACCTTTGCTGTTTTTTTGGCTTTGGGTTCCAGTCCTTTTTTGGCCCCAGATCTCCCATCCCTTACTTCACCAGACTACTGAAGCTCAGTTGTTGAGCTATTGTGACACAGCTGAAGCAACTGACTGAAACAGATCCCAGTCACAACCCAAACATCACTCTCACACACACACACACACACACACACACACACACACACACAGATCTAGTCTTGACAATCTCCTCTTCATTCCTCCAAAAAGACTGGCAGCCATACTAAAAGCACTATGACAACATGCATAATTAACACTGTCCTATCCAAAAATAGCGGCACCAGCAATGGGAGGAGGAGCCAAAGAGCAGGCCTGAAAGAGAGTTTTTGGGAAGAGGAAGACCACTAAAGACCATCATAGACAAAGGAGATATGTTGTTGTCTTAGCTAGCTAATATTGTTTCCTGCACACATGTCTCAGATATACAGAAACAATGAAGAATAGAACAATAATGTGTATGCAAAGTAAGTGAATGAATTCCTGACAGTGTTGAAATGAAAGGGGCATCAGACAGAGACAGAAAGAGATTGCAAACAAGACTTTAGTACATCAGGCATGCTAAGATGAACACAGTGAGGAGATGTACATTTTTTGGGAAACATTATGTGTCTGTGTGTGTATTTCCTGTTTGCCCATGAGGGAGGAGCCCAAACCACTTCTCCAGATACTTAAGACGGCATTAATCACCCACAATGCATTACTGACATTTCATTACATCCCTCGAATTAATCATCATTCCAGCAAGGTGGGCCTTAATTTGTTACGCAAGAGCTAAAACGAAACAAGCCCAGTTGTTTCATTTGAATATTTCTCTTCTAACATTTCAGCTATCCAGCTAGGCCAAACTCTGCCACAGCTGTTATTTATTGGTAGTGGTTCACAATTCTATTTTTTCTTTTTTTTAAGTTGAAAACAAATCAAAAGTTGAAAACAAAACTTTGTGTTTTCAGACTTTGAAACACTTCAACATTTCTCTCTGAATAAAGCCTATTTTAATGTTATCTATTCCCCAACAGATTAACATCCAGCTGGACTTAACTTCACTAACCTTATCTGACACAAGATTCCACAACTTCTTGTTCAGACCATGGTCATCTCTAAACTGGACTATTGTAATTCACTATTAGCTGGCTTACCAGCTTGTGTAATAAGATCATTACAGCTGATTCAGAATGCTGGAGCACGCCTGGTCTTCAATCAGCCAAAGAGGACACATGTAACTCCTCTCCTAGTTACTCTCCATTGGCTCCCTATAGTAGCCAGAATTAAATTTAAATCTCTCACTTTGGACGATAGGACACTGACTGGATCTGCTCCTAGTTATTTTAATTCAATAATCAAGCCTTACATCCCCAACCGCCCACTGCGGTCTTCTGATGAGCGTCTGTTATGTCGACCAGTCATAAAAACTAGGTCTAATTCAAGACTCTATTCCTCAGTGGTTCCATGTTGGTGGAATGAGTTGCCCAGTGCTCTCCGTTCCTGTGGTAGTTTTGGGTCGTTTAAGAGGGGTCTAAAGACATTCCTGTTCAACATGTACTTAGTTGTTTAAGCGCTTATGTGTTATGGTTTGTATAATATAGTTTTTTTTTCATTAGGCTAGGCCTATTGATTAATTTGACATTATTGTTTATTATTGATCATTGTTTTTATATTATTGATTGAATGGACATTATTGTTTTATTATTGCTTTTCCCCTCATTTTCATTGCTTATTTTATTAGGCTATTGATTGAATTGATATTGTTGTTTATTATTACTATTCTCCTTATTATATTTGACCAACATTCTAATCTGTTCCCTGTTCAATTTTCAATATTATGTTGTTTTGTATTTGTGTGTCGCCTTGGACAAAGGCGTCTGCCAAATCCATAACCATAACCATAATGTTATGTGGTAATAGCTTTTTATTGTTGTTTACAATTTTAAGATTAGCCTTTAATACTCAGCAGACACTTAGTGGACCTCTGCTGCCCTTGAAGTCACAGAGCATTGAGTTACGCCACTTCCGTTTGGCTCAATGGGACCTATCTTTCAAAATATTTTGAACGCCAGTCTATGGCGAAAAAGAAATAATTTTCTGGTCCCGGTTGACTTGTGCTTTGAATTACCCATATGATGTTTGTCAATTTTAAAGACAATTTTTCATGTAAAGACAGTTTGTTTCGTAACTATTGAATTACAACATTGTGAAAGATCGTAATTCCAACGACTACAAACCCATCAGTCGTGCTAGTGACGTTAGCTCATTCACAGCCACACTAGATTGTACAAGCATACCAGCAACAGGTCTTAATTGGGCTTTCCTTGCCGATGAAAATACCAGGAGTCAGAGGATTAAACACATCAGGTAAGTTGTATTCGTCCATAGACTGTACATTAGATACTGTTAAGTGACATAGCAGGCAGCAAGATGCAACCGTTAACTAGCATAACAGCTAATCTTATCGTTGAATTACGTTGGTGACGTACATCGTTCGAGACTAGAGATGTAATCCACTGAGCGGATTCACACAAAACTAACATAACTTTTGAAGTCTATCGAACAACAGTACTTTCTTGACGTGAAAAATTATCTTTTAAATTCACACACATCATATGTGAAATTCGTGGCATTCATATTTTTTTGAAAGATAGGTCCCTTGTAGCGGAAGTAAAACGGAAGTCACTGGGACACTCTATTGGCTGTATCGCTTTCTCAACTGAGTGTGATACAGTATACTCCAAGTGTCAGGGACTCAACAGTCTTTTCTCTTTAGATCCAAGGTCTACAGGCATTGACTTGAGTGTGCAAGAGACAAAGCTGCACATACACATTGTTTTTTTTTTTTGTTCTGTTTTAGCATTCTTTATGCTGTTGATGAGGCAATCTAAAACCCTAAAAAATGTGCATATGTATGCACAAAATGTAACTAACAGTGATTTTGGCCGTTAATGTACAGACAGACAGGGATCACAGTCATCACCCTGTTTACCTGTGATGAATGTGGAAAGTAGAGACTCCACTCTATATTTCTCCAAACCCAAACACCCTTGGGAGATGGGATTGTAATCCTAATCTACCCCTTTTATCAATCAAAAACATCACATCTCGTAATCCATTTCCCAGGAATTCTCTCCAGCCTGAAGACCCATGATTCTCAGGGGAGTTATCAGCTGGGAGAGGAATAAAAGTGCAGGGAATGGCCCACAGCTTGGGCTCACTGACTTTGCGGTTGTCCTTGGACATACTGATTTATTTAATTATTAATGTTCACTTGCAATCACTTGGTTCCTTGCTGAGCAAAAGAGAAAACCTTTTTCCCCCCAAAATGTCTGTTGTTATTTTCATAATGCTTATATGTCTATTGATTTTTCAAAAGAATATTCATGCTATTGAGTTTTGGAACAAAAAACACACTGAGGACAAAGACACTGTATTTAAAATTGAGGTGAATTAGGTTCTGAAATTGAATTAAAAGACACAAAGGAATTTGAAGAGACACAAAGACAAACGAGGCAAAAAAAGAAAGAAAAAAGCATTATGTGGAAACTGTTGTTACAGCAGTCTAACTTGTTTTACATGCAAGTATTGATTCGTTCTGCCCAAAGCATCTTGTTCTGCTAACTTCATGTTTTCCTGCCTCTCTGATTTAATAGAAAAGGTGAGGCTCCGCCACATTCATAGAAGGTGTTCCGAGCTCTTCCCCTCTCCCTTTCATAACTTATCAGCTCATTTTCAGATATGTGATCTGCTTTTTTCTGCCAGTTTGCTTTCATTTGCTGCGGTTTGGGACACCTTATTAAAAATTTTGAAAACCTGCTCTTCAAAGGCATTCTGTTTGCCTGGAGAGCCCAATGAATGCTCCATGTAACAGGATATTAAAAGGGAGAGGGCAGAGAGGAGATGTGCTAAGTCCTTATTAGACAGCAGTCATTCTGCTTGTGAGTCGCCAGCATTCAGCATGTGACACCAAGCAGCACGCAGAAAGGTTTGATATCTGGAGTTATCTGAGAGTGCCCAGGGCCATGAAAGAATTGCAATAACAACCTGCCTATGATGTCGGGGGCTCTGGCAGTTTTCATGTTGACACAAGCTGTGAAGTAGAGGAACGTTTTTTTTTCTACCCAGTATGGTCTGGGAAAAAAAGATTTGACATTTTGCTACAAATGCATGATGAAGGGTGCACTGTACTGCTGTTATCATGTGAAGACACAGTAGGTCATAGGTAGTATATTAAATCACGGTCAGACTTTATTGTCTGACAATGAGATGTGTTGAGATGTATGAACCCAATTCAATATCACAATAGTATAGCACGATGCAGAGCTTAAAGGAGCTTATTTAGCACTTTGAGTCCCTTTTCTGGTTTGTTTTGGATTAACTAGAGTGGTGGACACCGAAATTTTGACGATTCGCCCTGTCTCGACTTTTCTGACTCGTTTTGAATCGCCTTTGACTACGCTGTAAACATGTCCTAAAACAACCCTTAACGTTCGTTTTCAAAACTGCAACTCACCGAGTGGTTAGTGGTGTTTGTTGATTATTGAAATCAAATATATCGGCGCAATGTATGATTTCCAGCCGTCTTATTTGCTATTGTGGAACTATTTTTTCAGACACCTCACAACCGCGTATAAACTTCCGCTCAATATTTGAACCTGAAGCATAGACAGTGGCGCAGTAATATCAACGTGCAATGAGTCTTCCAACAGAAATTAATGGGATTTTACAAAATGGCAAATAAAACACGACAGAAACTGTATTTCGCTACGCTACTTGTTTTGGAACATCAATGAACACCACTAACCACTCGGTGAGTTGCACAGTTTTGAAAACGAACGTTAAGGGTTGTTTTAGGACATGTTTGAGCATGCCTGTTGGCAGCCACTCTGAGTAGTCAAAGGCGTTTCAAAATCTGTCAGAAAAGTCTAGACCAATCGTCAAAATTACGGTGTCCACCACTCTAGTTCATCCAAAACAAACCAGAAAAGGGACTCAAATTGCTAAATACCAGAATTTTCCTTTAATGCTGATCCTCATTTATAGTTGTAAATGGATAATCATTATGTATTAGTTATATTATGTGTCTGAAAATTAAAGATGTCTGAACACTAATTTCCCAGATCACAGACTCTATTATGGTGACTTTGGCTCACATGTTCACTGAAAAGTGAAATATTCAGAAGAGTTCTACCACAACACCCGTACCAAACCTCCACCCATGTTGATGAGAGAGAGAGAGAGAGGGAGAAAGAGAAAAAAGAGAGAGAAAGAGTGATGTAGATAAACAGAATGACAGTAAGAAAGAAGGAAGAGAGGAGATGATGTGAAAAAAGAACTTTTATCCTCCAGCCAGATCCCTCTATCATTAAGACCCAGGATGGAGCAGAGAGCTCGAGCCAGCTGTGTCAGGACTTGTGAACGGTGGCTGGCTGAACGGCGTCCAGGTTTGAGGAGACCCTGTCAGCAGCGCTGTGTCCCGTCCCTCTGCACCAGCGGAGGCAAAGCTGCTTAAACGCAGAGGCAAGTGCAATCTGGCCCAGACAAAAGAATCCCCTCCCAGTGCTAACCCCCCAGGCCTCTCTCCACTGCCTGCAAGCTGTAAGCAAAGAACAACAACTCCTATCTGTCAAAAACACAAGCATGTCCTTCCATTTCGCTCTCTCTCTGTCTCCCTCTCACTCTGTCTCTCTTCGTCTCTCTCTCTCCTCTGTCTGCCTCTCACACACTCAAGCACTGATTTTAGCACTAAATCAAGTATGTATGCAACTCCCAGTGAACTTGAAATACATTTCTGGAAGAAGAGTGCAGTTTGCTGTAAGTATTTAAAGTATGGAAAAGTGTGGAGTTACTGTTTTCAAAGTTTGCTTGTGTTGACTTGACTAAGCACTTCAGTGAGGAGGCATTATAGGATCACAATCAATGTATCTGACTCATGGCCCCCGACTACCACAGAGGTCTTCTGGTCGAGTGTTGGCGATGGGTCCTGAAACGTATCCCAGGCAGTGGCAGTCATTGATGCTACATATTTTTTGTTTGTGTGTGTCCGTGCGTGTACATGTGTGTGTGTGTGCATTTGTGATGTTATGTGCACGTTGTGAGCTCAACACAATGACGGGGGAGACACAAGTTCTAAAGGGTTTACAATTTATTAAGTCAAAATATAGTCAAAGGTCTCAAAACAAGCAGCGTCGGCCGAACGGCCTTCAAACAAAGGCACACGATGCGACCGAATCGGCAAGCAGTGACAAGCGTCTGCTGCTCTGCTGTTCTTTACCTGCAGGGAGGAGCTCCAGCAGATTTAAACCTGACCTTAGACCTGTGCACCGGTGCACCTAATTGGGTTGATTGCCACCAATGACGCCTGTATGGAGAAACCACGGCCTGGGGGAAAGGGCAAAGCCAGCGGGCCGTGTGTGTGTGTGTGTGTGTGTGTGTGTGTGTGTGTGTGTGTGTGTGTGTTTGTGTGTGTGTGTGTGTGTGTGTGTGTGGGTGGGTGGGTGTGTGTGTGTGTGTGTCGAACATGGATCCATTAACATGCTGAACACAACCAAATCTGGTCAGTCTGGCTGGCTGAATGGAGGAAAATACTGAATACTTCAGTTAACTTTCTATGTGATGAAATGTAAAGACTGCATAACAGAAATATGTATAAAGTATAAAATACCATATGCTTACCTGTTTGGTCATGCCAGGTTTGTCAATCCTGCACTGGTAAAATGTGAAAGAACAGGAAAACTAGATATACCGCAGAGCGGTACAAAATATGACCGCTGCCCAGTCCTGCACATTCTCTCTGCAAAAATCACGCTTGTCAATTTGTCTCCATCTCCTACTCCATCCCCTACTTTTGTGTATGTATGGTGTGTGTTTGTTTTTGTGTAAATGTGTGCTTCTGTGTGTGTGTGGGGGGGGGGGGGGGGGGGGGGGTAATGGTGTGTGTGTATGTGTGCGATTACAACGCCTCATTATTGCCTTTTCATTCATGAGTGGATATGGGATGTGTTGACATGGTCCCTGGAGACCAACATACAAAAATAATTTGGTCATCCTAGGCCCTAATGTTGTCGAGATATTCTACCCTCTTTTCGGGGGGCTACATGCCCACCAAGTTTAGTGCACCCTGGTCTTTCAGTGTCCCGAGAATCGTTGACACAAAATTACTGAAGGAAAAAAAAGGGAAAAAAACTGACTAAATCTATATGACCGTCGCTTCACTGTGCGGCGGTCATAATAACTTGATGGTGTGCCGGCTCTTGAAATAGTCACAACTATGACCAACTACTGTCATCTAGTGGACAGTCACTGTTCTTAAGCCTCATATGTCAGTAAATTTCTTTGTGCTCTCAAGATGTTGACCAAGATTATTCAATTTTCAGACATCAATGACTAAGTGGCTAAATGCTATTTTCCCTCTCCCTCCTACTCGCTCCATCCATTCTGTTATAATTTTATTATGTGCTAATCTAAGTAAAGGATTCAAAGTGGGAGTGGGAGAGTCTGCAAGAGGAAGAGAAGAGGAGGCCTTAAATATATTATCTAGGTGACCATTTCAGTGTGATTCATGTGATTAGTCTGCACATATCTCACAACATTAACATTTAGTGTGAGAACATGTTACACTCATTTCCCAGCACCAGCCAAAATGGGTTATTTCTTTACCTCTGTTAAACTTCTTCCTTCTTTTGATATAAAAATTACCCCTCAGATTTTACAACTTACAAATCCATTTGGCCTACTTATGTGGTCAGACTTTTGTTTTTTAAACTCACCGATTTTGTCAGTTTTGATACTTGAACAGGCTGGTGGATTGTAAATGCAGACCCAGACCCAAATATAGACTCTGTAACCCATTAAATAATTTATGCAGTTTGGTAGAATAATTATGTGTGTGTGTGTGTGTCTTCCTGTACATGATTTATATTTTACAGAGCTTGTTCTCTATCTCAGGCTCATGGACTGTGTCTGTACACATTTACAACAGACACATTTACATCTGTTCTAAATAACATGCAATCGGGAAAAAGTATGTTTTTTTTTTTCAATTATTACGATGCTAAATTAATACATGACCTTTAGAATAAAATACATACATCTGACCTTTATTCCACTATCTGTTTTAGCTTCCTCCGATATGTGGCATTGGTTTTCACAAAAACAGACCCAGACAAACACACACACACACACACACACACACTTTCTGAAATAACTTTTGGCTTCTGCCCAGGATCATGCTATTTGTGATTAATATTGAGCTGGTCCTGTAATCCCTATTATGAAGCAATGCATTAGACATTGGGATTTATATAGTCTGCTTATCAGTTGGTTTTTCAGTGCCTTAAAATATGTCGCTGTCAGCGTGAAATCTGACCCACATATAACGCCCCGATCTCATCCCATGATTGTAGAACCTCCATTTGCAAACTGTTGATGGTTCCTAAAAAAACCTAAATGAATTTATACGCTGCAGAAAAGATGCAACATAGCATATGGTGATGTGATTGGTAGGGAAACAATTTGGCAACATTTTATCCCTGGAGATGAAAGCCTGATCTGCCAATGCTCTGCTGCTTTAATCACCTCTGAGGTTTTGCTCTTTGATTAAGCCATTGATCCAACAATATCCTTACTCTCCAAGGTCAAGGATGCAGTGGAGACTTTTAAAGAAAGGTTGAAGATTTTAGATAATGTAATTCTGCCTTGTGAGTGAAAATGTATACTAGATTGATTGGAAAAGAGTTATTGTAGTCTGGAAATGCTTCTGACAACTCAATTTGTGACAGGACAAAGGTTTGCTGAGTAAAAATCAGGAAAACACAGTGTAGTGCAATTTAGGCTACTTTAGGTCATGATAGCACTTCAGCAAAGGCCCTCTGTCAACTAGAAGACCCTGATTTGGTAATCAAGAAGAGTGCCATCAGAGAAAATTAGCTGGAAGAATTATTTTCAGTATAATCCGGATCTAGGGATTTTCGCCAAAGACTTATGTCCCATAATCAATTGGGCCACACTCAGCTGAGCCGTCATAGAAAAAGAGGTAAAAGCACACACTCTTCCACATAAGGAGGACCACTGCAAGGGGACTGGGTACTCCTGGGTACTGAGATTGCACCTTTTCCTGGTGAGAGACTGTGGCAGCAGTGCCTGTGTCTTTATGAGCTCCTGTTGGCAAACATGGAACAGGTAAACCTCACTGTCAGCGTCCAGCCGGAAATAACGCCTCAGGGGTCAGTGAATGTGAATGACCACATTCTGTCACGGTCAGGCTACACCGCTTTGGCTGCCATCATCGGCGTCTTCTCCGTCACAGGCATCATCTTGAATGTCACCGTGATTGTGGTGACACTTCGCCACAGGCAGCTGCGTCAGCCTCTGAACTACGCCCTGGTGAACCTGGCAGTGGCAGACCTGGGTTGCGCCCTCTTTGGTGGACTGCCAACGATGGTCACCAATGCCATGGGCTACTTCAGCTTGGGTAGAGTTGGATGTGTGCTGGAGGGATTTGCAGTGTCTTTTTTTGGTGAGTCACTTGAGTGTTGACTTTACCTTTCTTTTGCTTTACTATACCTCTCTGTATTGTATAGGATGGAAATGTTGATTATTTTTCATGAGCTACCAATGTATCCAAATAAGTGCCCTCCATTTGAGTTGTAGCATACAATTATTAGATATGTAACTATATCTTAAGGGTACACAAGTGTTCAGTGACATGTTTTTGTCTCCTCTCCTAATCATCAGCCACCACAGTAAAAAAAATAATCAATGTTATAATTACCAACAACAAGAAAAAGCCACCCTAAACACGTGTGTTATTCCCTCACAGGTATTGCTGGCCTATGTTCAGTCGCAGTAATAGCTGTAGACCGCTACATGGTGGTGTGTCGAACAGTGGGGACAGTCATGTTCCAGACCAGACATGCAGTGGCCGGTGTGGTCTTCTCCTGGGTGTGGTCGTTTGTTTGGAACACCCCGCCACTCTTTGGGTGGGGCAGCTACGAGCTTGAAGGGGTTCTGACATCCTGTGCCCCAAACTGGTATAGCAGAGACGCGGGAAACATGTCTTACATAGTGTGCTACTTCCTTCTTTGTTTCGCTGTACCTTTCTCCGTCATTGTGGTGTCTTACACGCGGCTTCTGCGGACACTCCGACAGGTAGATTTCCAGACAGAAATGTATTAACAATTAGATTGGTTTAAATAAATCATTCACCTAAGTGAACTTATCAAATAGCTTTCCATGGACATGTATGGGACCTGTTGTGAAACCGTAAAGAATGTTCTTTCCTCAAACAGGTAGCTAAACTCCAGATGTCAGAGGGGGGAAGCACTGCAAGGGCAGAGATGCAAGTTGCTCGTATGGTGGTTGTCATGGTGCTGGCTTTCCTGGTCACCTGGCTACCCTATGCATCCTTTGCCCTTTCTGTTATCTTTTCCCCCAACTTGTACATTGACCCAGTGATTGCCAGTGTGCCCATGTACCTGGCCAAGAGCAGTACTGCATTTAACCCCATCATATACATCTTTATGAACAGACAGGTAAGATGGACCAAGGGAAATAGAGTATAGAATCAAATGCATTGCTCAGAGACTTTCTTTAATGTTATTTAATCAATCAACAAACTGATGTTTGGGTTTGTTTTCAGCATTAAAGTGTACTGTCTGCACTTCAATAATCCTGCTCTGTAACAAGATTTTATTTACCATCGTCTGTCCTCTTCCATTTTTGTTGCAGTTCAGAGACTGTGCTGTCCCTTTCTTGCTCTGTGGAAGAAACCCATGGGCATCAGAGGCAGAGGCATCAGAGGCAGAGACTACAGTGTCTTCAGTGAGCAAGAGCAACAGGGTTTTGCCCTCATGAAAACCGTTGGAACCTGAATGTACAGATAGCATGCATTTGCATTAGGACATTTGGATGGAGAACAAGGGTGTTTAAAACAAGACTTGATACTATACATGTTTTTACAAAGGACAGGCTGTGATTAATGCCATTTTTAACTCACTTTGATTATCTGAAAGTATAAAGGCTACTGACCTAAGATTTTCACCAAGGATATAATTAAATAGATACTACAATTGCATTGAATTTTTTTCCCCAAATGTTACTTCCTTTGTAGTGCTGGTATGAAGAATAAACTAATCATTTCTATTGATTGTGTATATCTAAAAAATGTTGGAACAATTCATGAGCCACAATAACGCGTAATTTCAAATGTCAGATATACAGCCCCTCCCAGAAACTTCCCTGTGTGCAAATCAGCTTATACCACAGAAGAACAGATTGCGTAAACAGTATCTGGGCAGATGCAATTAAAAAATTGCCACACGCCTAATATGGAGTGACTCGAGACAAAAAAGGGGGCAAAAGTTGAAAAAAGAGTCGGGAAGAGAACTGTTTAAATGTGAGGGTGTACAAGGCCTTTGAGCCCAATCCACCCAGAGAAACCCCTCCTCGAGGCATGGGAACAATAGAGGAATAAAATCTCTCTGTCACAGAGCCGACCCAGGGGTTTCAGCAGCTTAGCGGAGAGCCGATCGGACTGGGCTGCGCTCACAGCCAATTAAATTATATGCAAAGTACAGATGAAAGGAAGAGGGAATCTCTGGATATACCCCACCACTCCTCCCCACTTCCCACCTCTCATCCTCTATCCAAACTCATGAAAGTGATGGCTTTTTTTTCTTCCTCAGAAGCTTGCAGAGGCTTGTGAGCAACTCCAAAGCTTTAGTCAAGCTGAACTGTTTGCTTACTGACTTCGTCACTAAAAGCTTAGAATGTAGTTTCATTTTTTCTGAGTAATTTTGTATGCTTTTAAAATTAGGATATGATCCACAGAGATCAACCACCCATTTGTTTACGTTTTTGCAAACACACAGTCCAAGCGCGTAAGCCCTAAAATAGGGCACAATTTCCATAAAATTATACATCATAAAAGATATATAATAAGTATCTAACTATCTATCTATATGTATTTAAATAAATATGCATAATTTGTGTACGTACATGTCTTCTGTAGGCTACATTTTCTGTGTATGAAAAAAAAGAAAGAACAAAATAATTCCAAGCTCAGAGATTATAAAACATTTTCAACTGGTGGAGAGCCTGACTAACATAGCCAGAAAAGTTGTGGATTCAAATCTATCATCAGTTGTGCCCTTGAGTCCTCAGTTGTTCCAAGGGAACTGACCCCATAATAATTGACATCTGTGTGTTGCTTTTGGATAAACACGTCACTAAATGAATAAATAATAATGCAGGCTTGAATGTCTTAGCACCTTCTTAGTACAAGGCTCACCTCTTTAGTAGGCTAGCTCAACAGTAGTGCTTAACCCTCCATAGCCTTCAGGTTCTTCCACATGTAGCCTGCCTGCCCTAGACAGCAAACACCACCAACCTCACAATCAGATAAAGGTACCTGTGGTATTCAGTGTGAGTAGAACACAGGGCTATTTCACACTGAGGCTGGTGCACATGGGAACAACACTCTAAAATTGTTTATTTTCTGACAGTCAGACAAAATTCGAATTACCCCGAGTTAAAGTGCATTGTAGTCCAATACTGTTGCCAGATTGTCTTGTTGCTAGACTGATATAGAGCTAAATTTGTCTCAATAATATTTGTATATGCACTGAGGGGGATCCACAAATATTTATTGATTTGCGTGTATGTTTTGATACCTACAAATAAAAAAATCATATTTGTAACTCGTATATTGATTTTTACAACTATAGATGTTCCATAGAACACTGCAGAATGCAGCCACACTGTTCAGTTCTATATATACAGTCTATGGTCCAGACATGCGTTGTCTATGGTTAGGTCAGAGGCCGTTTGTCTACAGTTTTTAATGACGTGAAGTAGGGCTAACGGCAATATAGGCCTACCTCCAATGGTTGTTAGCCACTTACATCAGCGTTTCTCAAACTACAAGGGCTGCTGGTCCGCGGTAGCCTAGAAATCTAGACGCACCCTAGCGGCAGCAAATTACATTTGCTTCCAGGGCTAGTCTAGCAACTCTCCGTTGGCTTGTGAGCTCGAAAAATTAAACTTCTATCAGGCCAATCAAATCGTGTATAGAGTCGTAAGGCGGGCTTAACATAATGATTGATGGCAGAGTTGCAACGGTTTGGCTTGAATTCCCTGCTACTTGAAAACAAAGAAGATGGATGTTGCTGTTGGCCAACAGTGTGACACGAGTTAAGCTTGTTTTAAGTTGGCAAAAATTTTAACTAGCCAACTAGCTCCGCTGGTGGGAAAACGCATGGGACTCAGCGCTGTCCTATTGCGTGCAGAGGGAATTTGAAAGACAACCGATTATCCCGCCCCTCGGACTGAGCACTGCGAAAGGTGAGTGCCCAGACCCTACATTTTAATGTGGGTCTGGCTCGTCAGGCTAGGTCCGCGGAGCTGCGGAGTCTAATGCCCAGTCCTTCTGTCACTCCTCTGCTAATTTGCTAAGCAATTGACCAAGGAACCGCAGACCAACAAAAAAAGAAAACAAACGTTTCGGCAATCAGGAAGAAATACTTGCTAATTTGGTGTCATCAAATCAAACATAGAGTCATACGTGCGTGTGGTATGAGCCTTCATCTAATGCCAGACATCCCAAGTCTCCCGGAAGTTCCGGAAGTCTCCCGCATATTGATAGCGGCTCCCTGACGCCCGCAAATTAGATAAAATCTCCCGGAATCTAGAGTGAGCATCAAGAGCGTGCATGCGAGACCGCGTGTGCATCTGAGTGTAGCGCGCACACGAGGGGAGAGAGAGAGAGAGAGAGGTGGTGCGTGTGTGTCTGAGCGCATCAAAGACAGAGAGCATCCTGATTGGCCTGTTTCGCTAAATCAACCAATCAGTTTTCAGTGTAGGCGGGCTTTTATGTCTTTTCTCCCGAACTTAATTAATCAGTTCAGTAGAAACAGGAGCGTCATGGTAGAGTCAGTGCCTCAAAAAAAGGAAAATGTAAGACCCATTTCAAAGTGTAGGCTACCCTTGTCTCATAAAAGTAAAACATAATGATGGACCTAGTCTTGCACTCTGCACTGTTTGTAAACAGTGCCTTTAGCATTGCCCACAGCGGGTTAAATGATTGCAAAAGACATGTTGAGGTGAGTTTAACAAGTGTCAATTCATGTGCATATTATTCAGGCCTATAGCCTACTAGATGGCTAGTTGCCAAGGCTACATAAAAAGACCAAACTACCAAAATCTACATATTTTATTTTCACAATTTAGGCCTTCCTTATTTGTTGTACTGACATTATTGTATAGGCTAAAGTTGTTTTTTTTGGGGGGGGGGGCTTCGTGATGCCTTCCTGAAATTACTTTTTGCAAGTTGGGATGTCTGTAATGCATACGTGTGCACGTCTGCGAGACAAACTGAAACCAATCGATAACATTGGTAAAGCAAAGCTCCGCTTCAACCCGCTGGGCAGCTACGAGGTAACGATATTTAAACGTACAAACTTGATTCTTGCAACTTCCACAAAAACGGATCTCAACCCATCTCTCTCCCACTTGCTTCCTGTCAGTTTCTTCACTATCCTATCTGAAGCCAAAAAAGAAGAAGCTAGCATGTTAAACCACTTAGCAACAGTTTACCACTTGTAATACCACATTGTACCATGTGGCCGCTGTATTATATACAATGCAAGTCAGTGGAGGTGTGGCTACGTTTGTAGTGTCTTTATGAAAAATAGTATTATGTAGTGTTTTTATGAATTTAAATTCTGGTGTGGTGAAATGGCAGGGTTAATGTAAGCTAAACAAATAGGCTTGGTGCCAAGAATGACCGATAAGGACTTGAAGCCTGCAGTGACTGGTCAGCAAGGTTAGAGTAGCCTGGGTGCCAGCTGAACTTAGTCCCGCCCACAACATTTGAGGTCGGGAAGTTCGGTCTGGCATTGCTCCGTTGTGGAGCAAATATGCTCGCCCCAAATCTGGCGGACCAATCAAATCGGGCTTTACGATGATGGACAGGTGAGCAACAGCGCCATCACGTCATCTGGGCATGCTTAGGTTGATTATGTTTGCAACAACAACGCTGTGGCTAGAAGGAGACAGATGGCTTCTAAGACCCCATATGGAAAATGCATATTATTTCAATGAGGTTTTATCATCTGTTGTGGGCGGGACTAAGTTCAGCTGGCACCCAGGCTACTCTAACCTTGCTTTCTCTCACCTAGGAGGGTAAACAACTTTTGTTTTTCATGAAATCTGCATTTTGAATTGATGGTCTACCAATGAGGCTGTAGAGTATCGCGACACAATAGTGGCAAAAAGCACTTGCGCGATGAAACATGCATTCGGGTGTATTATATTATATATTATTTCACACACGTAGATATTAAATGTTTGCGCGCAAAGTCTCTCTGCGCGTGCGCACTCAGAGGAAACTGCTCCCCATGCATGGAAGAAAATGCTGCGAGCGAGGAGGAATCTGACCAGCGCTCCAAACAGCCACTCGAAAAATCTATGCATGTGAAATAATATAATATGCCCAAATGCATGTTTTATCGCGTTACCACATCCAACTTGAAAAGATATGCTCAAGAGATCCATAACTTTCAGAAAAATGTTTTACTTTTGTCATGGATGAATATTATGTTTTGTTTTCATTCATTTCTCATTTCTCATTTTCTCATAATCAAAGTGTAATTTGTCATGTAACAGAATAGGTAGGAGAGTACTAATAGTACAATTTTAAATCACACTAATATTATACTTAAATTGCATGCCTTTATAATGCTTAATATAAGTATCTTAAGACTATACTTTTATTAACATAACTGCAAACTTTCAAGGCACTTATTGTAGTCAGGAAGTACATTTGAAGTTAATTTAAAATATTACAGAAGCATGTCAAATGAATAGAAATGAGGATGATAAGAGTGTATTCAAAATACACTACTACACTATTATTAGTTATACTGTAATGCCTTTTAAGTACATTTCCAATACACTTGGGATGTTCCAAAATTGTACTGTGACTGTGTTTCGAATGCTCATAAAATCTCTTTGTATAATGTACTTAAGAACACTTAAAGTTTGAAAAAAGTTGTTCCATTTTAGCACACTAATTACACTCAAAGTATAGTCAAGTTGGTATTAAGTTGAACTTAATACATAATTCAATACACTTAATTACACTTGGATTTGACGAAAAAAGTACAAACTGTACTTAGTACACTTTCAAAAAGTATACTTTTTTTTTTTACCTGGGATTACATTCTCCAAGACATCTTCAGACGTCAGATGTGCTCAGGGTGAACCTGGTCTCATTTGTAAAAAGCACAGGGCATCAGTGGCGAACCTGCCAATTTTGTGTGTGAGCATAGGTCCTTCCAGAGGCCATCGGGCCCTCAGGCCACCTTCATGAACTCTGTTTCTGACAGTGTGGTCAGAGACATTCACACCAGCGGCGTGGAGAGGTCATTTTGTAGGGCTCCTACTGTTTGTTGTTTCACAAAGGAGCAGATACTGGTCCTGCTGCTGGGTTAAAGACCCTGCCAAGCTCTCCTAGAGCAACTGTCTCCTAGAATCTTGAGACTGCGCTGGGAGACACAGCAATCCTTCTGGCAATGGAACGTGTTGGAGTGCCATTCTGGAGGAGTTGGACTACCTGTGCAACCTTTTGTAGGCTCCAGGTACTGGCTTATGCTACCAGTAGTGACACTGACCCTAGCCAAATGTGAAACTAGTGAAAAATCAGTCAAGAAGGATAAAGATGGAAAATGTATCATTTGCCACCACCTCTAAAACCATTTCCTGTTTTTACAGACCTATCTCTCTTCTTCCTTTCTTGTTTTTGGAGAAAGTGGTCTTCAAGCAAGTCTTGGACTTACTATATCAGAACAACCTGCTAGACCCTATGCAGTCTGTTTTCAAGAGTCATTCTACTGAAACTGCTTTTCTGTCTGTGACCGAAGCATTGAGAGTAGCTAAGTCCTCATCTAAGTTGCTAAGTCATTAGTATTCATTCTACTAGACTTATCTGCAGCCTTCAATACTGTTAACAATGACATTCTCCTTTCTACACTATCTGAACTGGGATTTCTAGGAAAGCCCTTGACTGGTTTAAATCCTACCTTAAAGGGCATTCTTTCAGCATGTCTTGGCAGGGACAGGTATCACAGTCACATGACTGCGGGCCCCTACTTTTCTCTATTTACACCACTTCCTTGGGTGAGACCATTCACTCCCATGAATTTGATTATCACTGCTATGCGGACGATACTCAACTTTACCTGTCTTGAGCTTTTGATGTTTCCACCACGAAGCACCCAAGGACTGGGCACTGAATGCACTAGCCAGTGTCCTAAAACCCCAGAGTGCTGGTTCACTGACTAGCATGCATGTGTCCTAATGTGTCAGGAGGGAGCTAACAGTGGGATGTGTTGGACTGGGTTATGCACTAATTTATCTAACTCTGCCTGGGTGTATGTACTAATTTATCTAAGTCTAGGATAGAAGACAAAATAGCTAATTTCCCAAAAGGCAGCATATGTTTCTTTAAGAGACTTGACAGACGCTAGCATCCATGGGTTTTAGCCTCCTTGCTAGCATGCCAGCCTCTAGGGGGCAAATGAGAAGGATTGAGCCTAGGCAAGTGCAGGGTTTAGTCACACAGTCAAAACATCAGACATAGCCTAAATGCACCACAGTTTTTTGACTCAGTGTCAGAATTTATGGCTACTTCCTTAAAATCCAACATGTCTGCCATTTTAATTATGCATGATTGTCACTTTATGTATTTCATAATGCTGAAAGATGGCTATAGACACGTCATATTCTGTGTTAAAAGCAGCATAGCATTATAAATGTAGAAAAAAGGGCATATTTTGGTGGCCATATTTGAAGTCAAGATAGGGGCCACTAGGGGCCCCTATCAACGCTATGTATTGGGGTCCATTTCAATTTTTGATCACTAGGGGTAGTACTATAACTGTACCAAGTTTCATGCTTTCTGCAAAAACTGAACGATTCAGGTAAAAATCTGGCCTTAGCCACTGTACTATTTATTCTGAGTTCACACATACAAGTGACGATTACTTGGCAGGGGTATAAAAGCCATGTACAAAATGTCAGAATCAGCTTACTTCATGAACTAATGCTCACAACACAGTCTGGATTGCACTAAAGCTACACATCTTAAAGTATTCTTTCACTTTGTCTAAATTATTCTGAGTTTTAAAGCAACACCAAAGAGTTTTTTATACCTTAAAATAATGTTTCCAAAATCGTTTCAGTGGTTCATCAACTCGTAACAGGGTGAACGGCACTTCTGCATTCGCTTCGCAGCCCTCTATCGGCTATAACCGCACTATGTAAGTTTGCCAGATCGGGTAGCGGATCTGTAGTTCGATGGAATGAGACATAAGAAACTACAAATTTGACTTGCATCTGATGTTGCAATACATCGTACTTTTCATGCAAAATATTCTACCTTGTCTGTGGACATCGTTATTTGCAAAGCCGGTGCTGGATAAACAAATAGCGTGCGTGCGACAGACGGAAAGTTCTTTGGTGTTGCTTTAATCAGTGGGTTGGAATTTGACACGACACATTCAAGACAACTAGAATCCTACAGAATTCCACTTGGCTTTTTTAAACTCAGCCCATATCATCAGACATGCTAACTGCAAACTACTATTGAGGACAATTAAGGTCAGACATGTCAAGATAATAAAATAGTTAAACCATCATCAGATGACATTCGTCAGCTAAGGAAATTCAAAGTTTCTACATCCATCATGAAGGCCTTCTACACTTCAGCGGTTGAGAGTGTTCTGTGAATGAATGCAAAGTTATTTGGCCCACAGATTAATATTTGTCAAGTTATGGCTTGCTAAATATGGTATTAAATTTTAAAGAAATAGCAACTTTGAAGAAACTAGAATATAAGACATGTTTTCAGTTATTTCACACTTTTTTGTTAAGTACATAATTCCACATGTGTTCATTAATAGTTTTGATGAATCTACAATGTGTGTGTCATTAAAGACACGCACCATCACTTATAATGCTGGGCTTATTTCAGAGGATATGACAGATTACAAAGCAGCATCTTATAGTTTACGTAGAGCTATTAAAGATGCTAAGCGGCGCTATAGAGACAAAGTTGAAGCTGATTTCTTGGAGGGTGATCCAGCACGAGTGTGGAAAGGACTCCGAACCATCACTGGCTTTGAAAGAAAGTCCCCTCCTATGATGAATGTGAGTAAAGCCCTCCCTGATGAACTTAATGCTTTTTATGCTCGCTTTGACATGAAAGACACAGACTATCTTGCACTAGCTGCAGTATGTGAAGCAAATGAGGATGCACCTTTCTGTGTCTCTGAGGTCAATGTGAGCAATGCCTTTAGGAGGGTTAATTGTAGAAAAGCTGCTGGACCGGATGGAATTTCTAACAGGGTTTTGAAATCCTGCGCTGCTCAGTTAGTTCCTGTGTTCACTTATATCTTTAACACATCATTGGCTCAAGAGACAGTTCCTACTTGCCTCAAGCAGTCTGTTATTGTTCCAGTACCGAAAAACAAAAGTCCATCATGTCTGAATGACTACCGCCCAGTAGCTCTGACGTCTACAGTGATGAAGTGTTTTGAGAAGCTTGTGAAAAACATTATCTGCTCATCCCTCCCTGCCTCCTTCGACCCCCTCCAATTTGCTTACAGAGCCAACAGGTCTACAGAGGATGCCATCTCAAACCTCATGCACACCACCTTAACTCACCTGGAGGAGGGGAATGGGAATTATGTGAGGATGCTGTTCATTGACTTTAGTTCAGCATTCAACACGATAGTACCTCTCACCTTGGTCACAAAGATGAAGGCCTTAGGACTGAACACCACCCTGTCTCACTGGATATTTGACTTTCTCACCAACCGTTCACAAGTGGTTAGAGTGGGGGGTCTGACATCTGACACATTAACCATCAGCACTGGTGCTCCCCAAGGCTGTGTTTTGAGTCCACTGCTGTACAACATCTACACACATGACTGCAAAGCCAACAGTAGTCATACCTCCATCATCAAGTTTGCAGATGACACAGTGATCTTGGGCCTGATTAGTAACAACAATGAACAGCTCTACTTGGATCAGGTTGATGAGGTGGCACAGTGGTGTCAATCTAACAGCTTGACACTAAATGTCAATAAAACCAAGGAAATGGTAGTGGATTACAGAAGGCAGCAGCAGAACTACAGTTACACCCCACTAATGATCAGCGGGCAACCTGTAGAGAGAGTCACAAGTTTTAAATACCTTGGTCTCCACATTACTGAAGACTTAACATGGACTGTTAACACTCAATATGTTCTGAAGAAGTCCAGACAACGACTCTACTTCCTTCGTCAGCTAAGGAAATTCAAAGTTTTTACATCCATCATGAAGGCCTTCTACACTTCAGCGGTTGAGAGTGTTCTAACTGGTAGCATCATCACCTTGTATGGGAACTCCACAGTTAGAGATTGTAGTACTCTGCAGAGAGTAGTGCGCTCAGCTGAACGTACTATAAGAACTCAACTCCCTGCTCTACAAGATATCTATTCCAGAAGAGTACTCCTAAGAGCCCAAAAGATTCTGAAGGACTCTTCTCATCCTAACAATGGATTATTCCTACCGCTGAAATCAAGAAGACGCCTATGTAGTCACAAAGCCAGAACTGAGACTCAGGAGAAGTTTTTATCCCCAGGCCATCCGAACTCTGAACTCACACTATACTGACTTTGCACACATTCACTCCTCAGCACTCATGACCCCCCCCCCCCCCCACACACACACACCTACTAGACTTTTAGCACTTTCACATCCCTCACCCTATGCTACAGACCTTTTATTTATTTTCTTATTTCATCACACGTCAAAACACACACACACACACGCACACATATCTGACTTTCTCCAACTTTTGCACATCTCCATAGAACTTTTTATTTATTATTTTTGATTTCTCCTCCATCTACCCAGGTCCTTGATTGCCTAGCCTTTCTGCCCCCCACCCCCAACACACACACAAAAAACACACGCACTTACATCATCACTGTCACCACCACACATACATACAGCACACTGCTTGCTACAGTAAGCCTCCTCTACTTGCTGCACACTGCCCCCCCCTCCCTACATACACAGCAGATTGTCTTCAGGATCTTCTTCAACACACATCCTCTACATACTTACAGCACACTGCCCCCACCTACCCACACACTACACACACACAGTCACTGCTACACTCCCCTCCCGCCCACACACACATCTTCATCACTCACATACATCATACATACAGTACTCTGCTTGCAATAGTAAGTCCCTTCACCATACTTGCAGTACACTGCCCCCCCCAATACACAGCACATTGTCTCATGAGGAAGCTTCTCCAACACACATATTGCACACTGCCCTCTCCCCACATACACAGCACACTATCCCATCTCCCCTGTCATCCCCCCAACACACACACCAAGACCTCTGGCAGTTGGGTTAGCCCCTTGAGCCGTGGATCTGCCCAAGGTTTCTTCCTTGGTAAGGGAGTTTTTCCTTGCCCCTGTTGCTCTTGGGTGCTCCTTGTTGGTGCCCCCCCCCATTCCAATCCTCCCCCACCTTTCTTATGCAGCCCTTGCCACTTAATCTACTAAACCCCTCTTCTACTGCACTTTTTACCCCCCCACTTTGCACAAATAGGCTGACACCAGACATAATTTCACTGCATTTCTTACTTCCAGTAACTATATGCATGTGACAATAAACTTCCTTGTATCCTTGTAACAGTGCGCCTAGGCCTACTGTTAAACACCTGAAAAAATATTAAGCTGCTGTTTTCTCTTCATAATGAGCACTAGGCCTACGCTTAAATGATTTATGACTGAATGGAACGTTGCGTTTTTAAACGCCAGAACTGCTTATCACGTCGTGTGACAAAGTTTACACCAATCATCATCTTCTAATGTATCCTTACGTTGAGATGTCCATTCTCTTTGCCCTAGGCTATCATTTGTGCGCGAAGCATGTTTCAATTAAGACAATACACAAGCTATTTTTTTATTGTTGTAATATTGAATGATTTCTTGAATAAATTGTACGCACAGTGCGTACAGGATTACGGCTGGCGGCGCCACTGACCAAGGCCACAGTAGCCTGTGAACCTCTGATTTTCAAAGGGAAATCACAGCGAACGCAAGGGCAACTCTTCTCTTCAATTTCCCTTCCAAATTACTTTTTATTGTCTGAAGACATCTATCGCAAGACTCTAACATTCTAACAGCAACAGCAAAGCAAATGCAAGCTAACCAAAGTGCAGTCGGTTCTCCCGCCATGGTTTTTTGAAATCACACACCTGCTGTATCTGAAGCCCCACGCACGCATAAGGCCTACGACTATCACTCTACACGCCCCCTGTTGCACGTCACAATTTAATTTACTATAGCTGATCCTGCCTTCTGGCTCCCCAAAATGCCGCATCATGTGAACAGATCAGCAGGCCGGCGAATTTTCACCTCGCTTTCAGACACAAAACGACGGCAAAAAGACGTCTCCTCTTCCCGCAAATTTAGCGGGATCTCTGTGTGAAAAGGCCTAATAGGTTAGATTTGATAGTGAATAGTGAATTGATATTCAACTTCCTCACCTTCCAAATGATGACTCAAACTTGAATGCATGAATAAAAGGTCTACAAAGATCATTATTCAAGTTTGGGTTCCACCCCACAACTTAGCCCATAAGCATTGGCTGAATACATTCTTAGAGATTCTTTTTCTTGAACTTTCTTCTGCCAAGATTAATGGCGCTACTCCTCGGACAATACAAACTTTGAGAAATGGAATTGCCAGAGTACAAGACATTTTACTGGAGAGAAACTAAGTGGACTGTTCTATACTGACTGTGCTACACTGATAGTTGTGTTGTATCCCATGTGGTGGGGGGTATGTTTGGGTTTGTGTATCTGTATTGTAACAACGCCTTTCATATATGTTGTTACTCACCAAATACAATAAAAAGTGAGTACCAAAAAACCCATATCACACAAACACACCCCATCAGAATATACCACTGTATAACCCTGAACAGTGAAATACCCAGTGACTCCCAATGTTGTACAGAAACACCTTGTTGTACAGAAATATACATATACAAACAGAAATAGGGAGAAAAAAAAGCATTTATTGTATGGCAACTGTACTACAGTACATAGACATGACATGCCCAGTGCACATGTTGTTCCGCCATGGTAGACTCTCTCTGGCCAAGGCCACAATGTTGCTGGGGTAGGGCCAGATAGATAACACCAAAGAAATTCAAAGGTACCATCCAAAGCCATGGAGTACAATCCAGATTGCTGTGAGTGATACTATGGGCACTACTTTAAATGCTGGCCAGTCTAACTGAGGCCTGCTTAATAACTAAGCCAAATCTATTTGCAAATGTAATACCGTTGGTTCATTTACAAGAACTTTGCTCCTAGACTGACGTTGCACAGCACTGAAATTAGGGCCCCTTCTCTCCTTGGCCATGTTCATCAGGTCAGATGTCAATATTATGTCTGGCTGTTGGCTGGGAAAAGAATGCCTATGCTAAATAAACAGCTTCAAAGTGTGTGTTCATGTGTATGTGTCCCAAAGCTAAATGAATAGACTCCAAATGTCAAGGCTCAAATTTGGGTTCAGAATTTTTGGGATACTATAACACAAATATATGACACGCATTCACCAATGTGCAAAACTCTCCACAAAATTCATACATGCTACCACACCTACAGAGGAATAATGCATTGGTATGAAATACGCAATAACTCCCAAAACATTCATACACATCTTTTAATACAAACATCAGACTACACACATGGAGAAACATGACTGTTGAAAAACTGGAACACAGAACATGAAATAGTATATCTCAGGGCAAGTCTACATATTCTGTCCGGCATGTTTACACTAATGTTTTTTTAGACATCGAAGAGTAGAATAACTCTTGCCACACTGAGTGCAAAAATGTGGCCTCTCTCCTGTGTGATTGCGAAAGTGTTTTCTGAGATCTCTTTTAAAGGTAAACTTCTTAACACAATCAGTGCACTGGAATGGCCTCTCTCCTGTGTGAATCCGCTGGTGTATTTTGAGCTTGTTCCCTTGAGTGAAGCTCTTGCCACACTGATCGCAGTGGTACGGCCTCTCTCCTGTGTGAATCCGCTGGTGTGTTTTGAGAGGTGCCCCTTGAGTAAAGCTCTTGCCACACTGATCGCAGTGGTACGGCCTCTCTCCAGTGTGAGTGTGCAAGTGTTTTCTGAGATCTCCTTTACAGGTAAACTTCTTACCACAATCAGTGCACTGGAATGGCCTCTCTCCTTTGTGAATCCACTGGTGTATTTTGAGACTGCCCCCTTGAGTGAAGCTCTTGCCACACTGATCGCAGTGGTACGGCCTCTCTCCAGTGTGAGTGCGCAAGTGTTTTCTGAGATCTCCTTTACAGGCAAACTTCTTACCACAATCAGTGCACTGGAATGGCCTCTCTCCTGTGTGAATCCGCTGGTGTATTTTAAGACTGTCCCCTTGAGTGAAGCTCTTGCCACACTGATTGCAGTGGTACGGCCTCTCTCCAGTGTGAGTGCGCAAGTGTTTTCGGAGATCTCCTTTACATGTAAACTTCTTACCACAATCAGTGCACTGGAATGGCCTCTCTCCTGTGTGAATCCGCTGGTGTATTTTGAGACTGTCCCCTTGAGTGAAGCTCTTGCCACACTGATCGCAGTGGTACGGCCTCTCTCCAGTGTGAGTGCGCAAGTGTTTTTTGAGATTTCCTTTACAGGTAAACTTCTTACCACAATCAGTGCACTGGAATGGCCTCTCTCCTGTGTGAATCCGCTGGTGTATTTTGAGACTGTCCCCTTGAGTGAAGCTCTTGCCACACTGATCGCAGTGGTACGGCCTCTCTCCAGTGTGAGTGCGCAAGTGTTTTCTGAGATCTCCTTTACAGGCAAACTTCTTACCACAATCAGTGCACTGGAATGGCCTCTCTCCTGTGTGAATCCGCTGGTGTATTTTGAGACTGTCCCCTTGAGTGAAGCTCTTGCCACACTGATCGCAGTGGTACGGCCTCTCTCCAGTGTGAGTGCGCAAGTGTTTTCTGAGATCTCCTTTACAGGCAAACTTCTTACCACAATCAGTGCACTGGAATGGCCTCTCTCCTGTGTGAATCCGCTGGTGTATTTTGAGACTGTCCCCTTGAGTGAAGCTCTTGCCACACTGATCGCAGTGGTACGGCCTCTCTCCAGTGTGAGTGCGCAAGTGTTTTTTGAGATTTCCTTTACAGGTAAACTTCTTACCACAATCAGTGCACTGGAATGGCCTCTCTCCTGTGTGAATCCGCTGGTGTATTTTGAGACTGTCCCCTTGAGTGAAGCTCTTGCCACACTGATCGCAGTGGTACGGCCTCTCTCCAGTGTGAGTGCGCAAGTGTTTTCTGAGATCTCCTTTACAGGCAAACTTCTTACCACAATCAGTGCACTGGAATGGCCTCTCTCCTGTGTGAATCCGCTGGTGTATTTTGAGACTGTCCCCTTGAGTGAAGCTCTTGCCACACTGATCGCAGTGGTACGGCCTCTCTCCAGTGTGAGTGCGCAAGTGTTTTCTGAGATCTCCTTTACAGGCAAACTTCTTACCACAATCAGTGCACTGGAATGGCCTCTCTCCTGTGTGAATCCGCTGGTGTATTTTGAGACTGTCCCCTTGAGTGAAGCTCTTGCCACACTGATCGCAGTGGTACGGCCTCTCTCCAGTGTGAGTGCGCAAGTGTTTTCTGAGATCTCCTTTACAGGCAAACTTCTTACCACAGTCAGTGCACAGGAATGGCCTCTCTCCTGTGTGAATCTCCTGATGCCTTTTGAGATCTTTAAGTGAAGTGAATCCCCTACCACACAAGGAGCAGGATTGTGGCCTCTTACCTGTGTGGACATAATGATGTTTCCTGAGCTGAGACCGGAAGTGGAAGTTTCTACCACACACAGAACAGGAGTGTTTTTTGGATTTATCTGTCTCTGTATGTGACATGGAGGGGAATGCTGGGGTCTCCGAGGATGAGAGAGATGATCCTTTTGCCAAAACACACACACACGCACACACACATACACATATATATGAGAACACACACCCACAGGACATAAAACATGAACAGTTTTATTACATCATGTTATAGGAGTAGGGGTGGGCGTTATGGAATTAAAACATATGGTATTCATGGGATTTTTTGTGTCAACAATATGAATGACAACGTGACAATAACATTCAACATGCTCTGAATATCAAGCATGGCCATAAGAAAGACTAATGATTTCAAAGTTGACGTAAAGACTACGGCCATTACGATGCTAGAGTTGAAAACGATACCCAAATATGAAAGGCCAGACTCTCTTCATGAAGAGAATAAATCTGGTTTTACCAGCTAGTTATTTAGACCAGGGGTCTCAAATGCTACCCTGCAAGCCAAATCCAGTATGGAATGTTGTGTTGTGTGGCCCTTTGATTTATTTACATTTATCATGACATTTGCTATAGATTTTGTATATAATTTTATGTCAGTTTTGTATATAATCTCATGTCAGATCTTACGAGTGTTGGGCTGCTTTTTGTTTCTGTCGTCTGTCTTTTGCTGGCCCAGTGTTCTACAACAGTCCACCAGCACCACGGATACAGTCCTTAACTGGACCAGAGCTTGTTGGTCTGAAGGGGACCGATCTGTTTTGGAACACAGGACTGGAGCCATGTTGGACCTCTCTTGTCCCTAAAATTCAAGTGTGAAATGACAAATACAAAAGGCAAACATCAGTGTTAAATTTGATCAGTTTTGAATGTTCCTTAAATTAAATGCATTATTTTTCTACTTGTCATCTGAAGATGGTTGAACTGTTTTATTAGCTTTAACATGTCTGACCTTAATTGACCTCAATAACAGTTTGCAGTTAGCATGTCTGATGATATGGGCTGAGTTTAAAAAAGCTAAGTGGAATTCTGTAGGATTCTAGTTGTCTTGAGCGTGTTGTGTCAAATTCCAATCCACTGATTAAAACTCAGAATAATTTAGACAAAGTAAAAGAATCCTTTAAGATGTGTAGCTTTAATGCAATCCAGACTGTGTTGTGAGCATTAGTTTATGAAGTAAGCTGATTCTAACATTTTGTACATGGCTCTTATACCCCTGTCAAGTAATCGTCACTTGTTTGTGCAAACTCAAAATAGAAGACATCTCCTATGTCTTCTTCCCCAGATTAGGGTAGACATAGGTAGCTGAGGCTTCATGCTATTTCCTTATTCTGACCTCTAACCTTGCTGACCAGTCACTCCAGGCTTCAAGTCCTTATCGGTCATTCTTGGCACCAAGCCTATTTGTTTAGCTTACATAACCCTGCATTTCACCACAGCTTCACCACACCAGAATTCAAATTCATAAAAACACTACATATTACAATTTTTCATAAAAACACTACAAACGCAGCCACTGGACACTCCTCCACTGACCGTTGTATACAATACAGCGGCCACACATGGTACAATGTGGTATTACAAGTGGTAAGCTGGTGCTAAGTGGTTTAACATGCTAGCTTCTTCTTTTTTGCCTTCAGATAGGATAGTGAAGAAACTGGCAGGAAGCAAGTGGGAGAGAGAGATGGGTTAGGATCAGGAAATGACCCAGGCAGGACTCAAACCCGGGTCCCCGTTACTCTAAGCGAATTAGCCTGAAAAAGGGTCAAAGGTGGCAGTAAATACAGCAACATTTTATTGATTACTGCCCAAAATCTCTCCAATCTCTCCAATATTTCCCATGCGGTGGAAAGATCCATATCAAACAACTTACTCACTATGAGGGCTTAATGAACTGATTGTGCACTCAAGGTCTTGAGGTAAAAGGTCAAGGTCGCATTAGGTCACACAAATACAGGGCTGTATCTCCAAAGCAGATCGATTGATCTTCATTAGCACAGTTATTCATTATAAAGTCTAGATGAACTGATATGTAGGCTACTCAAGGTCAAAGGTTAAGGTCTATTAAGTGGAAATGCATGGATTCAGTTGCTTCCAGTAGCAGCAACTGGAATCCATGCATTTTCATGGAATTATTTTTGGAATCTGATCCCTTATCATACTTGTTCGTTCGTACTCGTCACTCGACTTATCGTGACTAAATTCAAGATGGCGTCGAACGGTAAAATTCCTTAAGGTACTGTCTGTATAAATCGTCTTTTAAATAAACTACCAGTGCTTTTTCAAAGTTCTCTATGTCTCGTTTTAAATGTCAAGGCCCTCGGAAGTCTACCAATGAAGTATGGAGCTACTTTGAGCCTCGTAAATGGTGCAAAACAGTGATTTATTTGCATGGCTAGCCCGATGCCCGAGGCACCACAACGAAACACTGTGTTGGTAGCATTGGCTAACTAGCGCCAGATTTCTGAGTGCCGGGGACAAGCTGAGGTGAGCTATGAGACATACAGAAACACGTATCATGTTTCAACACACTTTAGGTCAAAATCACACCGGAATTATCCTTTAAGTGCAAAGTCCCTTCAGGCAAGTCCCTCCACTGGGCGGCCATATTGCAACACACTTTGGGCACTTATTGGGCATCTATTTCGGGCAGAACTGTGCGCGCACAAGGCTTCACAAAACCAAACTCTCTCAAGCGAAGAGATCACAACACATGATTGGTCCAATGTATTCACAACACACAACATGATTGCCGCGGTGTGTTCACATGTTGACTTTTGGCTGCGGAAGGGGCGGGATATGTGTAGACAACTGCCATATTGGCATTATGAACCCCATGCATTTCTATCACTACCGTTTACCACAGCCACTTTCGATTTAAAAACTATAGCGCTATAACTATAACTATAGTCGCTGATCTGGAAAAGTCTGGAAACGATGGAAACGTTATAAACTAGATGTACCGCATAGCGGTACAAAATATGACCGCCGCTCAGTCCTGTACATCCGTTCCGCGAAAAAATAAATCACACTTCAATTTGTATCCATATTTTACTCCATCCCCCACTCTTGAAACTTTTGTGTATGCTTGTTTGGCATGCCTGAGTGTGTGTGTGCGGCTGCACAGAAAGTAGCCTACTGGTGCTGAAAAGGTGAATAGATTGTAGAATAGCCAAAGAAGATGTAGCATTGTTATAAAACCTTTAAAATCTCTAAACAATCACAAGTAGGGCAGTTCATCACAGTTCATCCATTGCAACTGGATTGATGAAAGGTCACTTATACCTGTAGGCTACATTTTATTTGGGAAAAGCAAAAGGTATCAGCATAATGTTATTTATTTATTTATTTATTTATTTTTTATGTATTTATAAACAAAAACATCTCTGTCAGTTCCATGCCGTTTTCAACAGCTATGAAAAACAAAAGGTCATTTTTGGATGGATGGATTTTTTGTGAATGTTTCTTCTTCTACATAAGATTTTAGTCATCTTTAGTTCATGTAATACTTTATTGTCAATGCACAAATTAAGTAACAGTAGTCTGAAACGTTATTGTTAATGCACAAATTAAGTAACAGTAGTCTGAAACGAAATCCTGTTTTACATCTAACCAGTGGTGCAAATAACTGACATGTCCAAATGGGCCTTGATGAAATGCGTCGCTAGACTGTTCATACACATTTTAACGGGCCAAAGTTGAAGAGCTTTTGTCCGTTATTGTTCGTGCAAATATATGCTGATTCATGTTCCCTTGCATTGTGTAACTGAGGTCCATGGCTAGTCTGGCTTTCATCAGACCAAGCTCAATCTTTTAAGAAATCAAAAAATAAATAGTAGTCCACTAGTCCATAGGCACCCGATATTGTTTAATTTTCCGATTGAAATATACACGCTCTGGCTATTCTAAATGCAAAAATGCATCAGGGAGTTATGACAAAACGGTAACTAACAAACTAGATCCTAATAGAAAGCTGTTAGCTTCCCTAAGCTACAGGTAGGATTATAAGGTAGGCCTATTTACAACATAAATTGTCAATAGGCTATGCTGGCAACACAAATAAAATCTCCTTTGGATACCAATGGCTTACGCCTTACAGTATCAAGCGGACTTAAACTGCCATATCGTGGCGAAAAGTTGTAATAAAATTCACGCAGCTCCATGAGTCAAGGAAAGCGCGAATGAAGTAGCCACTTCTAAATGGGACCTACTACACAGTAGCTTAAGGTGTGTTGCTAAAGCAGCCATAATGAAATGAAGGTGTGTTTGGATACTTCACACACACATGCTTTTTAATTTCAGAGACTACAACTACCAAGCTGGAATCAAAGCACATCGATTCCCCTCTCACACCCTGCACGTACTTAAAACAAAATAAACAAGCGTCTCAGTCTCACGCATGTATAGGCAAAACTGTATCAGACCGGTGTAACGTTGGTAAATCTTCCATTGCACAGAATGATTTTGTAGCATGTGCAATAAATGACAGTCGAAAGATACAAACAGTGCTGCTATCAATTTGATTGGTATAACCGCATTTATAGTTTTCTACAAATGCAATCAATCAAATGGGCCTCCATCACTCAACCAACATTACCTAGGTCCTTATTGATATTACAAGATTAACGTACCTGCAGTAAAAACCAAGCATGTCCGATAAACATCCTCAGATTTATTTCGGCTTCAAGAAGAAATGGGAATTACACTTCATGTGAACATCGTCCTATCCTTATTAGATGTTCGCTGCGGTAAATTACAGTCCTTGTAGGAAGCGTCCATTGTTTTTCCAACCCACTTTTAACTTCCCAACAAAATTACGTCTCACTGCAACGATGTGCCATCTAGTGGACAAACGACTACTTATCGCCAATACTGAAAATGCAGCCATGATGATGATGATGAATATTTATTTTGGCTTTCTTTTAATCCTACTGAATTTGTAATTATGTATCGGCCGTTCTAATACCGATAGTATGTGGGTGCCTGTGTGTGTGCATGTGTATATGTGTGCACCGCCATTTACAGGCCAATGAGTGTACAGTTACTAAATGTACACATAACCTAATTTTTTTAGACCCCCCCATGGATGAAATTCTACGAAACTTGGCATACCCCCAGAGAATGCCAGGTCAATCATACACATAAAATTTGGTGCAGTTCTGAACATCTTAACTGAAGATAGGGGCGATTAAAGCAGAATAATATTGCATTTTCATTTTTTACCGGGGGGGTGGGGGTGCAAATCACAAATGAGTGATTATGAGCCAGGTTGATGTGGGCCCTTGAGACCAACATACCATAAAAGATTCTTCATCCTCAGTGCCACGGTTCAGGTAGTTATTTAGGAAAAACTGTATTTTGCGGTTCGGGGGGGCCCAGCACGGGGCGGGGGGGGGGGTGGGGGTGGTCCCCGGGGACGAAATGACATTTTTCCGTAAAAGTCTAGTGGGGCTACATACCCACCAAATTTCATGTACCCCGGTGGTTCGGTGTCCCGGGTATCAATAACCAAAAATTCAGGAAGTAGATGACGGGAAAAATTCTTGAATTGTGTGCATGTGTGCGTGTACAAGTTTATGTTTATGTGTGTGTGTTTGTGCATGTGCATGCATGCGTACATATGTCTACTGTGTGAGTATGTGTCATACGTATGATTACTGTAAATGTATGTGTGTGTGTGTGTATCTGTTTATGCACATGTGTGCACATGGAATGGGTTAACATGACCCCTGGAGGCAAACATACGGAAAAAATTGGTCATCCTAGGCCCTACAGTTCTCAAGATATTCACAGAGAACTGTGTCTGCCCTACCCTCCTTTCGGGGGGTCCAGTCCAGCGGGGGGGATACAGATCAAAACGAAAAATGACGGTTCCATGCTATTCATGTGGGGGTACATGCCCACCAAGTTTTGTGTACCCCGGTCTTTCAGTGTCCCGGGAATCCTTGTTGGTGTACGTCACTAAATGTACACATAAATTATTTTATTGTAAGGCCCCCCCATGAACGAAAGTACACAAAACTTGGCATGCATTCGGAGGGTGTCATAATGATCCTACACTTTTAATTTCGTGCAGTTTTGACCTTGTCAGCCAGAGATATTGTGATGAAAACACCTAATTTTTTGCTTTTTAATTTTTAACTAGGTGGTAATGGGATGGGTTGACATGCCCCCTTAAGACCAACATACATAAAAAAGGTGGACCTCCTAGGCCCTACGGTTCTCGAGATATTCACAGAAAACTGTCTCCGGCCACCTACAGGCCAGTTGGTGTATAGTAACATAAATTAATTTATTGTGTGACCCCCAATGAACGGAATTCCACAAAACTTGGCGTGCATACAGAGGGTGTCATAATGATCCTACACTTCCAATTTCGTGCAGTTTTGACAATGTTAGGTCACAGATACCTTCAATTACAACACCTCATTTTTACTTTTTTGTGTTTAACTAGGTGGCGCTATACATGAAATGAGTGGTTATGGAATGGGTTGACATGGCCCCTTGAGATCAACATACAAAAAAAATGGTCCTCCTAAACCCTACGGTTTTCGAGATATTCACAGAAAACTGTGTCTGCCCTACCCTCCTTTCGGGGGGTCCAGTCCAGCGGGGGGGCTACAGATCAAAACGAAAAACGATGGTTCCATGCTATCCATGTGGGGTTACATGCCCACCAAGTTTCGTGTACCCCGGTCTTTCAGTGTCCCGGGTATCATTGACGGAAATTTGGGCATGCGAAAAAGAAGCTGCGCGGCGGTCATAATTATGGTGTTCCAGACTAGTATCTTCCAGAAAGGAGATCCAGGTGGGTGTGGCCAAGCAGCATGCACAGCATGCCATTGTCAACCAATCTCCCAAAAGAACCAAACTGGCATCCTAGAAGGCTCTTACCAGTACCAGCTGTGCTGTTGTTGTTAGTGTTCGCATGTCCTTTAAGGTGGTTAGCTGTTATAGATAAACAGCTTTAATGCACCTGACAGTCATGGCAACTTTTACCACCCAGTGAGACCCAATAAGAAAAGCTGTCCTGTGTGAATATTCTTCGTTATTCATCTCAAAACACACATCAAAGGTGTCAGCAGACTAGCAGGTGGGAGGACTGCTACCTTACAACTAACAGAAAATGGTATTTTGTGAAGGTAGCCTATACGGTTCAGAAATAAAAATGATTTTGCCTGTGATACCAGTTCTGATGTGTGGAACCATCATAAAACACCACTGTATACCTACTGTAGAAGGTGCTTTTCACCATTGATGCTATTAAGCTGGAGGATAGAGAAACAAAAGGAGTTGCAGTGATGGCAAACAGTCTCAGTCTGTCATGCTACAAGTTCATTGGTGTGTGAGATAATGTTAGTCTACCTGAAATGCTTGTGTGATGAATTGAGTGGCCTTCTCCAGGTTGATGCAGGCTTGTCTGTGACTCATATCCAGATGCTGATGGATCTCATCCATCCACACACACACACACACACACACACACACACAGAGTGAGAGGGAGAGAGAGAGTCAGGTGCACTGACTACAGATCATTAATGTGGCCAGAAACCCCCAGGGAACGCAGAGTGATGTCGCCTTCAAACTGACCAAGGATGAACGGGCGGAACCGCCGTAGCCAGAGACAACAGAAGGCGCGAGGTGAAGACCTTCCGATCTTTGCATCGCGCTTGGTGAAGTTACCAAGCAACATGAAGTGGAGACTTCACGCAGATATTAACTTAACAACACCAAAGCCGTAGGCTACTGAAAGCTAACAATACTCTACCCTATCTTGCCAATCCCTTTGTAATGCAAAAATAAGCTTAATAGGCTATATCTAACGCATAAACAACACACTTTTGCTTCCTAAATATCGGAGCAAGCCTAAAAAAGCCTAAAGCCTGAAAGAATCAGTAAACGCAACAATCCTACCGCCCCCTTGCGTACAGGATGAGAAATGAACATTTACGCTGCACGCGGCTTTATGTTGCATAAAAACGAACATTTAGTGGTTAAAATATATTTTGAAATGACATTTTTTCAATACATTACTTTACATTTTAAATTCATACCTGAAGTTCTGTATCACAACAGCAAGCCCTCTTTGGTTAATGTTGTTGTTGTGCGTCTTCTAATGATTACAAGTCTGTGTGACCTGTGCATATGGTTTCCCCTCTGTGCTAGAGTATGCATTCTTAAAATGATACATAGGGTAACTTTTGGGGGATTTTTTTTTAGCAAATTTCTGGACAGCATGTTCTCCCTGGTTTATTTTTGTTGTATGGTCATGATATCTTACTGGTGATAATTTGCCTACTGATAATTCTATATTCTAATTCATTAAAAAATGAATTAGAATAAAAAAAAATAAAAAATGTTGCCCAACATCAACGTGAATGTGCCAGGACAACAAATCTCAGGACATTGCCCAGCAGCATTGGTCAAAAAATTACCTTGTGCATCATCATATCATTATATAAATGAGTGAACCCATATCACACCTCTTCTCAAAACCAAATCATCAGTTTATTCATATGAAGATATCTCATAGAGCTTATCTTACTCCTAGAGTCAGACACTTAATCGGTCAAGCTCCACATCCATTTTGTGCTTTGTGCTCACAAAATGCTTTGGGAACTTTTATGCATATAATGTGGGACTGTCCTAAGATTTATGATTTTTGGAAAAAGGTGTTACATTCATTGTCTGATCTCACTGATATTCAACTTCCTGTGGATCCTGTTTTACACCTTCTCAATGATGACTCAAACTTGAATGCATGAATGAAAGGTCTACAAAGATCATTATTCAAGTTTGGGTTCCACCCCACAACTTAGCCCATAAGCATTGGCTGAATACATTCTTAGAGATTCTTTTTCTTTAACTTTCTTCTGCCAAGATTAATGGCGCTACTCCTCGGACAATACAAACTTTGAGAAATGGAATTGCCAGAGTTTAAGACATTTTACTGGAGAGAAACTAAGTGGACTGTTCTATACTGACTGTGCTACACTGATAGTTGTGTTGTATCCCATGTGGTGGGGAGTATGTTTGGGTTTGTGTATCTGTATTGTAACAACGCCTTTCGTTGTTACTCACCAAATACAATAAAAAGTGAGTACCAAAAAACCCATATCACACAAACACACCCCATCAGAATATACCACTGTATAACCTTGAACAGTGAAATACCCAGTGACTCCCAATGTACACACACCTTGTCGTACAGAAATATACATATACAAATAGAAATAGGGAGAAAGAAAAGCATTTATTTATGCTAACAGGCAACTGTACTACAGTACATAGACATGACATGCCCAGTGCATGTTGTTCCACCATGGTAGACTCTCTCTGGTCAAGGCCACAATGTTGCTGGGGTAGGGCCAGATAGATAACACCAAAGAAATCCCAAGGTACCATCTGAAAGTCCATCAGCGCATTCACACAGAAGAGAGGCCATTCCTGTGCACTGACTGTGGTAAGAAGTTTATCTGTGAAGGAAATTTCAAAATACACCAGCGCACTCACACTGGAGAGAGGCCATATTACTGCATCCACTGTGGCAAGCAGTTTAGATATTCAGTAATACTCAAAAAACAAGAACTTTGCTCATAGACTGACGTTGCACAGCACTGAAATTAGGGCCCCCTCTCTCCTTGGCCATGTTCATCAGGTCAGATGTCAATATTATGTCTGGCTGTTGGCTGGGAAAAGAATGCCTATGCTAAATAAACAGCTTCAAAGTGAGTGTGTGTTCATGTGTATGTGTCCCAAAGCTAAATTAATAGACTCCAAATGTCAAGGCTTAGATTTGGGTTAAGAATTTCTGGGATACTATAACACAAATATATGACACGCATTCACTAATGTGCAAAACTCTCCACAAAATGCATACATGCTACCACACCTACAGAGGAATAATGTATTGGCATGAAATACGAAATGACTCCCAATACATTCATACACATCTTTTAATAGAAAGATCAGACTACACATGTGGAGAAACATAACGGATGAAAAACTGCAACACAGAACTTGAAATAGTATATCTCAGGTCTGCATATTCTGTCCGGCATGTTTACACTGATGTTTTTTTATACATCGAAGAGTAGAATAACTGAGTGCAAAAATGTAGCCTCTCTCCTGTGTGAATGCGCAAGTTTTTTCTGAGATTTCCTTTACAAGTAAACTTACCACAGTCAGTGCACAGGAATGGCTTCTCTCCTGTGTGAATCCGCTGATGTATTTTTAGACTGTCCCCTCGAGTGAAGCTCTTGCCACACTGATTGCAGCGGTACGGCCTCTTTCCTGTGTGAATCCTTGTGTGTTTTTTGAGTATTACTGAATATCTAAACTGCTTGCCACAGTGGATGCAGTAATATGGCCTCTCTCCAGTGTGAGTGCGCTGGTGTATTTTGAAATTTCCTTCACAGGTAAACTTCTTACCACAGTCAGTGCACAGGAATGGCCTCTCTTCTGTGTGAATGCGCTGATGGACTTTCAGATGGGCTCGTCGCACAAAACTCTTGCCACACTGGGGGCATGAGTAAGGCCTCTCTCCTGTGTGAATCCGCTGATGCCTTTTGAGATCTTTAAGTGAAGTGAATCCCCTACCACACAAGGAGCAGGAGTGTGGCCTCTTATCTGTGTGGACATAATGATCTTTCCTGAGCTGATCTCAGGATATAATCTCATGTCAGACTGAGTGACTGAAGAGAGAGAGAGAGAGAGAGATCTTAAGAGTGTTGGGCTGCTTTTTGTTGCTGTCTTCTCTGTCTTTTGCTGGCCCAGTGTTCTACAACAGTCCACCAGCACCACGGATACAGTCCTTAACTGGACCAGAGCTTGTTGGTCTGAAGGGGACAGATCTGTTTTGGAACACAGGACTGGAGCCATGTTTGACCTCTCTTGTCCCTAAAGTTCACATGAGAAATGACAAATACAAAAGGCAAACATCAGTGTTAAATTTTATCAGTTTTGAATGTTCCTAAAATGAATTCTTTTTCTACAGACGCTCATGAGTTCATGCATTGTTTTTTCGCTGGATTTTAGGATAGCCTATTATGGCAACTGATTGCATTCCAAGCTACAGTCAACTCTAGCAGGCACTGAATGACTGGAGACTTTGTGAATTTATAGATTTACATAATGTGCTGTCTCTGCTATTGCTGCTTTTGATCAGTTAGATTTTTTTGCAATCTCCTGTGGTGGGCTGGACATAGCATCGAAATGCCAGCCCAGATTGCCCTTTCCGCCTTGACCCATTCACACTGGTGCCGGTGTTACATGGCAACTGGCACCCATGTTAACTGGCTGCGTTGGTGACGTTTCACGAGTGATGACGTTTCTTTGACAGATAAGGCCGCTTGCAGATTTGTCACTTTCTGATGGAAACTGGAGACGAACAAATACAAATATGCATGACATATTTAAATGTCAAAATTGTGTGTAGTAGGCCTACGCTACATGCACTGGACCATGAATATGCCACCAAAACAATAAATAGGCTTATAATAACTCCACGTAGGTATGGAACCTGCTTCCTAAATGAAACCTCTTACATGATAACCATTTATCTACGTACTTGCGCCACGAACCAGCCCTAAAGTCATAGTGAAATTTACTTCAATTAGTCTATACAATTAGAAGAAGTCAGCTGATGATTGTAGCAAGTTAACACGGCTGATGGTGTTGTCTTGCTACAGCAGTTGCCCAAGCCAGTAGGTCTTCAAAGTATCATGGTTAAGTTTTCAAACATTTCACTGACTGGTGGTCAGGCTCTCTGTGGCCACCTAGTCTACCTGTAGCCTAAATTGAGGAAGCGTTGCTGGTCTAAAAATAAATAAATAAATAATAATAAAAAGTGTGATGGGGAGGATTGAACCCATGTCGACTGCGTGATCAAGCAATTAATGGACCCTTTCAAGAGAGTTCCATTATCAGCATCATAGTTGGCCCCACAAGACTTCCTTTTTAACATTCCATATGTTATCTTAATGTAGAGGAAGTAGATTGGGGCCCAAATAGAACGTTCAAGCATTGTTTTTGTTTTTATTGATGAAAGGCGCATGAACCTGTTGCCACAGGAGAAGCACCAACTTAAGAATTGGGAAGTAAAGTATCAAAAACACCATCAAACCCATGTTTACGTGTCAGCAACATTAATGTTAATAAGCCTAAAGAGTTTTGACTCTCCCTGTGCGCAATTTTTTTGTGAAATATGGACACGTTATAGACTTCTCCTGCCCATTGCTGTGTGCGTTTCAATGCCTGTGTTTCATGAACGGAATTCTTAAAAGAATAGGCTGGACAAAAGGATACGCAATTAGGCAACACATTTTTATTTGATTTATTTGCTGACGTTCATGTTCATGTGCCTCTACAGACACTTCAGGTAGGGGCGACCACAGCCTAACCTCAGTGAAACGTTTGTAAAACTTAACCATGATACTTTGAAGGCCTACTAAATGGCTTGGGCAACGGTAGCATGATAACATGGTAGCCAGATAACATGAACAGCTATGTTAACTTGTTACAATTATAATAACGTTAGCTGACTTCTTTTAATCATACAACTGAAGTCAATTTCTGTGAGTGCCGTCAGCTGGTTCGTGGCGCAAGTGGATATGACGTCTGATTACCAAGCAAACAGGTCAATTTATTCGTGGATCGATACCAAGGGGGCAGGCGAATTCCCGGAAGTAGAAGAATCGACGTAGGCTGGAGGGACCACCTCTCTGCTAACTCCCATAGAAGTCCATTCATTCTAGGATTTTTTTGAAATACCATAACTTCATATAACATATATCCTGTGCTGATATTGTAGCTTTTGTGTAATCAACATGAACACTACAAAGGCAAAACAGACTCCACTACCTCGTCCGTAATGTTGGTTACCCGTAAGAAGAATGGTTAGCTTGTTTGGTTGGAGGGAAGCTAGCTTTGACATAATCTCTCTTTCGCGCCGTAGGGAGATCACCGTATTGTTTGGATAAGAAGCTCAGTCCACCTTACTGTCTATGACGGTAACTCGTAAGCAAAACCTAGCATACACGACCGTATGTTAAGGTAAAGCATTACACAGAGGCAACCTAATTAAAAAAAAAAAAAAAAAAACGGCAGTAATCATTTCAGAGGTTTTCGATGGATTGACCGTAGGTCGGAAAAGTGGAAAGAAAATAGCTTCAAGGCTATAACTTTTTTGTTTTGTTTTAGCATGACTGTTTTTGAAGATGATCATGTATGGTAGCTTCAACATTAACACGACTTGGTGAGGATGATATTAATAATAATACATAAATAAATGTTTAACTTTGATGACTTTGAAGGCGAAGGAAATGTGAGAAGAATTTCTGTGTGTCTATCATATGAGTTACAAGATTCAGTTCTATGGCTATCGTCACGAAGTTAAGTGTGAGGCTGCGCAGTACTGGGGGGACCAACTGAAAAATCGTTCTATTTGACTCAGTGCCCTCCCATTGAAAACGACGGAGTCTGTTCGTCCATTTCTTTTACTGTCTATGATCGATACCAAGGGGGCAGGCGAATTCCCGGAAGTAGAATCGACGTAGGCTGGAGGGACCACCTCTCTGCTAACTCCCATAGAAGTCCATTCATTCTAGGATTTTTTTTAAATACCATAACTTCATATAACATATATCCTGTGCCGATATTGTAGCTTCTGTGTAATCTACATAAACACTACAAAGGCAAAACAGACTCCATTACCTCGCCTGTAACGTTGGTTACCCGTAAGAAGAATAGTTAGCTTGTTCGGTTGGAGGGAAGCTAGCTTTGACGTAATCTCTCTTTCGCGCCGTAGGGAGATCACCGTATTGTTTGGATAAGAAGCTCAGTCCACCTTACTGTCTATGACGGTAACTCATAAGCAAAACCCATAGATATATCTATGAGCAAAACCTAGCATACACGACCGTATGTTAAGGTAAAGCATTACACAGAGGCAACCTAATAATAATACAAAAAAGTAAACCTATTTTTTTTTAAAAAACGGCACTAATCATTTCAGAGGTTTTCGATGGATTGACCGTAGGTCGGAAAAGTGGAAAGAAGATTAGCTTCAAGGCTATAACTTTTTTGTTTTGTTTTAGCATGACTGTTTTTGAAGATGATCATGTATGGTAGCTTCAACATTAACACGACTTGGTGAGAATGATATTAATAATAATACATAAATAAATGTTTAACTTTGATGACTTTGAAGGCGAAGGAAGTGTGAGAAGAATTTCTGTGTATCTATCATATGAGTTACAAGATTCAGTTCGATGGCTAACGTCACGAAGTTAAGTGTGAGTCTGCGCAGTACTGGGGGGACCAACTGAAAAATCGTTCTATTTGACTCAGTGCCCTCCATAGACAGTAAAAGAAATGGACGAACAGACTCCGTCGTTTTCAATGGGAGTGCACTGAGTCAAATAGAACGATTTTTCAGTTGGTCCCCCCAGTACTGCGCAGACTCACACTTAACTTCGTGACGTTAGCCATCGAACTGAATCTTGTAACTCATATGATAGATACACAGAAATTCTTCTCACACTTCCTTCGCCTTCAAAGTCATCAAAGTTAAACATTTATTTATGTATTATTATTAATATCATCCTCACCAAGTCGTGTTAATGTTGAAGCTACCATACATGATCATCTTCAAAAACAGTCAACAAAACAAAAAAGTTATCATATAGCCTTGAAGCTAATCTTCTTTCCACTTTTCCGACCTACGGTCAATCCATCGAAAACCTCTGTAATGATTAGTGCCGTTTTAAAAAAATAGGTTTACTTTTTTATTATTATTAGGTTGCCTCTGTGTAATGCCTTACCTTAACATACGGTCGTGTATGCTAGGTTTTGCTTATGAGTTACCGTCATAGACAGTAAGGTGGACTGAGCTTCTTATCCAAACAATACGGTTATCTCCCTACGGCGCGAAAGAGAGATTACGTCAAAGCTAGCTTCCCTCCAACCGAACAAGCTAACCATTCTTCTTACGGGTAACCAACGTTACGGACGAGGTAGTGGAGTCTGTTTTGCCTTTGTAGTGTTTATGTGGATTACACAGAAGCTTCAATATCGGCACAGGATATATGTTATATGAAGTTATGGTATTTCAAAAAAATCCTAGAATGAATGGACTTCTATGGGAGTTAGCAGAGAGGTGGTCCCTCCAGCCTACGTCGATTCTTCTACTTCCGGGAATTCGCCTGCCCCCTTGGTGCCCTCCCATTGAAAACGACGGAGTCTGTTCGTCCATTTCTTTTACTGTCTATGATCGATACCCACGTGGAGTGTATTTAGGTGTTTGTTTTTTGGGTGGCATATTTATGGTCCAGTGCATGTAGTACTACATACAATTTTGACTTTTAAACATGTCATGCATATTTGTGTGCGTCTCTGGTATATCAGAAAGAGACAAATCTGCAAGTGGCCACATCTGTCAAAGACTCGTCATCAATCATGAAACGTCATCAACGCAGCCAGTTAACATGGGAGCCAGTTGCCATGTAACACCGGAACGAAAAAACTCGGCAAAATGTCTAGGGGGCTTGGTAGTAAATTTGGCGAGACACTTTGTCCCGCCGTTCCGCCTCGGTCTATGTGAAAGTCGTTCCGCGATTCTGGTACATAAAATCGCGGCGATTTCGCCAGTGTGAAAGGGCCTAATGAGATCAGATAATGAATAACACCTTATTCCAAAAATCATAAATCTTAGGGAGTCCCACATTATATGCATAAAAGTCCCCAAAGCATTTTGTGAGCACAAAGCACAAAATGGATGTGGAGCTTGACCGATTAAGTGTCTGACTCTAGGAGTAAGATAAGCTCTATGAGATATCTTCATATGAATAAACTGATGATTTGGTTTTGAGAAGAGGTGTGATAAGTGGTAAGATATCATGATCATACAACACAAATAAACCAGGGGGAACATGTTGCCCAGAAATTTGCTAAAAAAAATCCCCCAAAAGTTACCCCATGTTTCATCTTAAGAATGCATACACTAGCACAGAGGGGAAACCATATACACAGGACACACACAGACTTGTAATCTTTAGAAGACGCACAACAACATCAACCAAAGAGGGCCTGCTTTTGTGACATTTTCAGAACTTTAGGTTTGAATTTAAAATGTAAAGTGCATTGAAAAAAATGTCATTTCAAAATATATTTTAACCACTAAATGTTTGATTTTGAAAATGCAACATAAAGCAAAAAAAGCCAAGTGCAGCGTAAATATTAATTTCTCATCCTGTACGCAAGGGGGCGGTAGGATTGTTTCGTTTACTGGTCCTTTCAGGCTTTAGGCCTTTTTAGGCTTGCTCCGATATTTTGTCTTGTTTATGCGTTAGATATAGCCTATTAAGCTTTGTTTTTGCATTACAAGGGGATTGGCAAGATAGGGTAGAGTATTGTACGCTTGCAATAGAATACGGCTTTGGTGTTGTTAAGTTGATATCTGCGTGAAGTCTCCACTTCATGTTGCTTGGTAACTTTCCAAGCGCGATGCAAAGATCGGAAGGTCTTCACCTCGCGCCTCCAACGGTTGTGGTCTCCGGCTACGGAGGTTCCGCCCGTTCATCCTTGGTCAGTTTGAAGGCGACATCACTCTGCGTTCCCTGGGGGTTTCTGGCCAAATCAATGATCTGTAGTTTGTGCACCCTGACTCTCTCTCTCTCTCTCTCTCTGTGTGTGTGTGTGTGTGTGTGTGTGTGTGTGGATGGATGAGATCCATCAGCATCTGGATATGAGTCACAGACAAGCCTGCATCAACCTGGAGAAGGCCACTCAATTCATCACACAAGCATTTCAGGTAGACTAACATTATCTCACACACCAATGAACTTGTAGCATGACAGACTGAGACTGTTTGCCATCACTGCAACTCCTTTTGTTTCTCTATCCTCCAGCTCAATAGCATCAATGGTGAAAAGCACCTTCTACAGTAGGTATACAGTGGTGTATTATGATGGTTCCACACATCAGAACTGGTATCACAGGCAAAATCATTTTTATTTCTGAACCGTATAGGCTACCTTGACAATATACAATTTTCTGTTAGTTTTAAGGTAGCAGTCCTCCCACCTTTGATGTGTGTTTTGAGATCAATGATGAAAAATATTCACACAGGACAGCTTTTCTTATTTGGTCTCACTGGGTGGTAAAAGTTGCCATGACTGTCAGGTGCATTAAAGCTGTTTATAACAGCTAACCACCTTAAAGCAACACCAAAGAGTTTTTTGTACCTTAAAAGAATGTTTCCAAAATTGTTTCCGTGGTTCATCAACTCGTAACAGGGTAAACGGCACTTCTGCATTCGTTTGCGGTCCTCTATCGGCTATAACCGCACTATGTAAGTTTGTCAGATCGGGTAGCGGATCTGTAGTTCGATGGAATGAGACATAAGAAACTACAAATTTGACTTGCATGATGTCGCAATATCGTAGCCTACTTTCATAAAATCATGCAACATATTCTACCTTGTCTATGGACATCGTTATTTACAAAGCCGTTGGATAAACAAATTGCGTGCGTGCGACAGAGGAAAAGTTATTTGGTGTTGCTTTAAAGGACATGCGAACACAGCACAGCTGGTACTGGTAAGAGCCTTCTAGGATGCCAGTTTGGTTCTTTTGGCAGATTGGTTGACAATGGTATGCTGTGATAGCCTGGCCACACACACCTGGATCTCTTTCTGGGAGATACTAGCCTGGAATACTATAATTCACTAACGTTTCCAGATAAGCTGCCAAATCAGCGACTATAGTTATAGTTAGTGCTATAGTTTTGAAATCGAAAGTGGCTGTGGTAAATGGTAGTGATAGAAATGCATGGGGTTTAGTTCATAATGCCAATATGGTAGTTGTCTACACATATCCCGCCCCTTCCGCAGCCAAAAGTCAACATGTGAATACATCGCGGCAATCATGTTGTGTGTTGTGAATACATTGACCACTTCAATGTAACTGTTGTGGGACCAATCATGTGTGACCAATCAGTTCTGCCCGAAATAGATGCCCGATAAGTGCCCAAAGTGTGTTGCAATATGGCCGCCGAGTGGAGGGACTTGCCTAAAGGGACTTTGCACTTACCTTCAAAAGTAATTTTAAACGTTACCATGTTTGCTGTTGGTATGTATAAGCATGGAGTAGGTAGAAACCAGGAGCTCTGCGTGTTGATTGGCCGTCTGGAGGAGAGGGAGGCGGAGACTGAGAAGAGCCTGACGGAGCATGTGCAGTCAAACCAACAGCTGATGCTGAAGATTGAAGAACTAAAGAAACTCCTAGAGGAAAAAGACAACTCACTCACACAAGCCAATCAGAGGTTTGTGTGTGTGTAGAGGAAGAAAACGCACTGAGTTGCAAATTCACATTTATTGTAATTCCATTACGATTACGATGTACAGTATATGGCAAATTAGTTTTAGGTGTAGAGTGTATGGTATGATTTCACCCCCCTCTCTCTTTCTGTCTGTGTGTGAGTGAGTGAGAGAGAGAGATGAGCAGGATTTTAACAGACATAATGTGTGTTTGTGTGTGTGTGTGTTCATAAAGACTGTGGCTCTTTGAACTCTGACCCTGACAGGCCAGTTCAGGAAGTAAAGGAATGGCTGCAGCAAAGATGGTTGATTACGAAGATACTTCCTGAGAGGCCATTTCCTGTCCCCGGCAATGTATGCAAATAGGGTAACAGTAGCACAAGCCCCGCACATTTATGCAGTGATCGGGCTCTCTTTTTAACATTGAGGTCTATGGCAGAATCCAAGAATTTCCCAGAATTTTTCAAAGCCTTATTTTTCTGAGCAATGGATGCACATTTCGGACACGGTATCATGATCTCCAAACCCTCCTCCCCATTTCAGGAGAATGTCGTGACAGTATGACCCTCCAGTCGGGAGAAAATCAACATTAATGAAGGTGTACACAGACAAAATTCAACATGCACCAAGTTTTAATCTGTTCCAATAGGGGTTCTGACCAGGAATCCATGGAGAAAACTTTGACCAAAAACTAGGCCTAATGTTTCCAGCAGATGACCTGTCTATAGGTAACGATAAACAAACTCAAAGATCGTAATTCTTGATTTCGCTTACAAACTGACGGTTTTATGCGTTCACTAAACAAAGATTATGGAAATTGAACACCACTTTTCCATCAAAAAGCTTGTTGTAAAAGGCATAACTTGTTACATTTAAGAACTAGGTTCGCTAGCTCTGTGTGTTATGAGTCCCATAGAACACTGCCATCTAGACCACTGGATTAGAAAGTCTGTCAGCAGGCGAATTAGAGGTAAGTCAAGTCAAGTCAAGTCAAATGTATTTATATAGCACATTTCAAAGCAATAGCATTGCACCAAAGTGCTTTACATAAAATAATAATAATAATAATAGTAATAATACATACATACATACATACATACATACATACATACATACATAGATAGATAGATACTTTATTGATCCCCAGGGGAAATTCAAGGTCTCAGCAGCAGCATACATACAACACAAACACATTCTTTAACAGCAGAAAGAGTAATTAAAGTATATAATATAAAAACACAACTAAGCAGTAAGGACAGTAGAAGATAAAGAATATGCTAAATATACTAAAATACAAATTATACTAACACTTAATACAATATATAAAAATATACTAAAATACAAATTATACTAACACTTAATCTAAATCAATTCTAAAAACAGTATCCACATAGTGGTGATTAATAAATCAGAGGCGCTTGCAATGACTGAGGCAGGGACTGAGCCTGTGATTCTCTGTGCATAGTAAGGTATGGTAAGGTGCTCTGTGTGAATGAGTGTCATGGTGGTAGTGCAATGGTGATAGTGGTCATGGTGATAGTGCAAATGAGTAAGTCAACAGTGCAACAATGCAGAAATAAAGTAAAGTAAAGTCTATATATCTATATATTTAACTATTTAAGAAAATGTATAAGTGTGGCCACAGTTCGGCTGTGGCATGGAGGCGGGGGGGGGGGGGGGGGGTTATGCATATGTGCTGATGTGCTAATATAGCACGCAAACAGTGAGGCATAAAGACAGTGGTACAAGTGGCTAGTGGACAGACAGTACCAAACATGGAGGGGGTGAAGAGGCAGACAGACTATGCAGAGAAGTCTATCTCTCCTCTTCCCTTAAGTGAGGCATTGAACAGTTCAATGGCCCTGGGGACAAATGACTTTCTCAGTCTGTCAGTTGTGCAAGGCAAGTCTCCAGCTGATCAGGCTCTTCTGTTTAACAATAGTGCTGTGGAGTGGGTGACACTCATTGTCCAAGATGTTGATCAGTTTCAGGGATGCAAACAGCGCGCCTTTTGGCGGATGCCGCCTTTTTCACGGCTGTCTGGGGGACTTGTGTGAATCGTGCAGATCCGATGAGTTTTTGTAGACAATGTTTCCGTTTTTTTGCAGTACCATGTCCCTTACATGACATGGCCCATTGTCCTTGTAACATGCATTCAGCAAACCTAGATATGAATGTGATTTCAGCCCGACTTTCAACATTTCTTTCAAAAAGACATGTAAACCAAAGATTCTAGAACAGAGCTCTGTTCTAGAATCTTTGATGTAAACCACCAAGACTCGTAACGAGGGATCTGGAATGTTGGTTACCTAGCAACCAAGATGCTGTCTATTGAAAAGGGAACTATTTTTTGATGCTTAAGAACGATGTCGAAATTAACATTTTTAAACAATAATGGGGTGTTTTCAGATTTTTAGTTTGTTGTAGAATTGTTGTATAAAAGCAATATAGCACTCGTGATCGTGGGATTGGTCATGGATATTCCCACGGCTGTTGTTGCCTGCGCCACTCGGCCTCCAGCCTCGTGGCTACGGCCGAACAACACCCGTGGGAATATCCATGACCAACCCCTGTCATGAGCTCTCTCTCTGCCTGGTAACACGTGCTGATTGAAGTCTGATGACCTCCACCTGTTCCTGCTCTGCTCTGCCTCACCCTCGTTACCTACCAGCTGCACTGCATTCACCACTCATCATGCCCTCTATATAAAGCCTTGCTTTTCAGTCCACACTTGTCAGATCGTCTGCAACCAGCACCAGTTACCTGCCTGTTTTTGAAAACGCCTCTGACTCTTTGCCTGTGATCCCGGACCCGCTCGACTACTTCTGTGTTCTCCAGCCCCGGTAATCTTGACCTGCCTTCCGTCCCTCTTCTACGAATACCGCCTAGTCCTTGACTGTACTGCTGCTTCGTTTCAATTGCTGTTGTGTGTGTGTTTCCCCCAGGACTTCCCGGATCATCCAGCTCCTGCCATCGCTGTTCGGCTACTGGGGGAACACACACACGCAGACTCTTGGAACTCCTGTACCCCCCCCGGAACCCCTGAAACCCCCTTAACCCCCAACCCTTAAATAAACTTTTGAACGTGACGCTTTTGTGGTCCTCGTCCTGTTTGGTGTCTGACAGTACGATCTGACCAAACATGGACCCAGCGCACGGTCGAACCAGCATGGAAACCGACGAACCAGAACCACCCACCGCCATGCAACGCCTGGAAGAGACAGAGAGAGAGGTAAACCGCAACACTGCTGACATTGCCTCCCTACTTCAAGCCGGCTTGAGCCAGCGTCAGCAGTTCCAGCAGCAACAGCAACAACTTGCAATGATCATTCAACTTCTCACCAACCTTTCTCCTCTGCCTGCTCCCACCGGCCCAGCCCCAGCCAGCCTGCTCACCGGCCCAGCACCCGAGTCTCCTGCCCAGTCCACTGCTACCGTGGCTGCCGGAGCCCCAGAACCCAGGATCGGCAATCCAGAGCGGTTCAGCGGCGACCCAACCCAGGTACGGGCGTTCCTGACGAGCTGCCGTGTCCAGTTTACCCTGCAACCCAGGACTTTTGCCACTGAAGGGGCGAGGGTCGGTTACGTGATCACTCACCTGACGGGCCGAGCTCGACTCTGGGGAACGGCGGAGTTCGAGCGCCAGACCCCAGCATGTGCAACCTTCAAGCTATTCGCAGAGGAGATGCTCAAGGTATTCGATTTGGAATCCACAATAGCCGAGGCATCTCGGATCCTGATGAGTATTCGCCAAGGCAGAAGGACTGTTGCGGATTACTCCATTGACTTTCGAACTGTGGCAAGTCGGAGCTCCTGGAACATGGAAGCATTGGTGGATGCTTTCCTCCACAGCCTGGCGGACTACATAAAGGACGAGCTGGTTTCCCATGATCAACCCCCCACTCTTGATGAAGCCATTGCTCTGGCTGTCCGCATCGACCGCAGGATCCAGGCCCGCCGTCATGAGAGAGGGCGCCAGAGTCCATCCACCAGCACACGGAGTGTCCCAACTGCCCTTCTGTCCGCACCTGCCACACCATCTAGCCAGCCGGACCAGTCTGAACCGATGGAGATCGGCCGCACCTCCCTAACCCCTGCAGAGCGCCAGCGACGCATCACCTCCAACTTGTGCCTGTACTGTGGTGGTGATGGTCATCGAGTCGCCACCTGTCCAGCAAAAGCCGGAGCTCACCAGATGTAGGAGGAATCCGGATGAGCTCAATGAACATTCAGCCCTCCATCAGCCATAAACCCCTCATCCAAGTCTGTCTTCACCTGTCTGATTCCACCCACACCCTGGCAGCCCTGGTGGACTCTGGCGCAGAAGCAAACATTATTGACACAGGACTTGCTCGTCAGCTGGGCTTGGAAAGCCATCGCTTGTCCACTCCTGTTCCAGCCCGGGCCCTGGACGGTCACGTAATTGGCACAGTTACCAGCATCACAGCCCCCATCTCAATGATGGTGTCAGGAAACCACCGAGAGACCATCCGCTTCCACCTGCTCAGCTCTCCAGGCCAACCCCTAATCCTGGGCTACCCTTGGCTCCGTCTCCACAATCCTCACCTCGATTGGGCCTCCGGAACTGTGAAAGAGTGGGGAAATGCCTGCCACCTGACCTGTTTGCGTGCTGCCTCGCTGCCCCCCGGCTCAGTACCCCCCAGCACTGCCCCCGACATTTCTAATGTCCCTGAATGTTACCATGGCCTCCGAGAGGTGTTCAACAAGACCAAAGCCACATCTCTGCCCCCACACCATCCGTACGACTGTGCCATTGATCTCCTCCCTGGGACTGCTCCACCCAAAGGTCACCTCTACTCACTATCCCCTCCTGAAAGAAAAACTATGGAGGATTACATCAGGGACTCCCTGGCAGCTGGACTCATCCGCCCGTCTTCCTCTCCTGCTGGTGCCGGGTTCTTCTTTGTGGGAAAGAAAGATGGTTCTCTTCGCCCCTGCATTGATTATCGAGGTCTGAATGATGTCACAGTGAAGAACCGGTACCCTCTGCCTTTACTCACCTCTGCTTTTGAATTGCTCCAGGGATCCACTATTTTCACCAAACTGGACCTTAGAAATGCTTACCACCTAGTGCGAGTAAGGGAGGGTGACGAGTGGAAGACTGCATTCAACACCCACACCGGCCATTATGAGTACCTGGTAATGCCATTTGGCCTCACCAACGCCCCAGCGGTATTCCAGGCGCTGGTGAATGATGTGCTGCGGGACATGCTGAATAAATTCGTCTTCGTGTACCTGGACGACATCTTAATTTTCTCCAGAACTCTGTCCGAACACACCCGTCATGTCCAGCTGGTTCTTCGACGGCTCCTGGAGAACTCTCTCTATGTCAAGGCGGAGAAATGCGAGTTCCATGCTCAGACTGTGTCATTCCTGGGATACATCGTCGCTGAAGGCAATATCCAGATGGACCCCGCAAAGGTCTCGGCAGTTACCTCCTGGCCAGTTCCGGGGAATAGGAAGAAGCTGCAGCAATTCCTCGGTTTTGCCAATTTCTACCGGAAATTCATCCGGAACTACAGCTCCGTTGCCGCTCCCCTCACAGCTCTGACCAGCATCAAACACCCCTTTTTCTGGACCCCAGAGGCCAACACAGCCTTTCATACCCTCAAGGCCCGGTTCACCACTGCCCCCATCCTCCAGATGCCGGATTCAGACCGGCAGTTCGTTGTCGAGGTGGATGCCTCAGACGTGGGAGTCGGGGCCATACTCTCTCAACGGGCAGAGGAGGACAACAAGTTGCACCCCTGTGCATTTTTCTCTCGCCGGCTTTCACCTGCAGAGCGCAATTATGATGTTGGAAACCGTGAGCTGTTGGCTGTCAAGCTTGCCCTGGAGGAGTGGCGTCACTGGCTGGAGGGGTCCACAGTTCCGTTCCTGGTCTGGACCGATCACAAAAACCTCGAATACATCCGCAATGCCAAACGTCTTAACCCCAGACAGTCCCGCTGGGCCTTGTTTTTCACCAGATTCAACTTCACCCTGTCATACCGCCCAGGTTCTCGGAACACCAAGCCGGACGCTCTCTCCCGTCAGTTTCATAAGGATGACGCCCCTTCCCAGGAACCTGCATCAATTCTGCCCGATCCCTGCGTCGTAGCTGCCCTGACCTGGGATATCGAGGAGGAAATTCAAGAGGCCCTCCGTGACCATCCCAGTCCCAGTGCATGCCCAGACGGTCGTCTCTTCGTCCCAGATAATTTGAGGTCCCGGGTCATACAGTGGGGACACAACTCCCGCCTTGCCTGCCACCCGGGCTCCGCCCGCACCTGCCATCTCCTTGCCCAGCGCTTCTGGTGGTCTTCTTTGAGAAGGGATGTCCGAGAATTCGTCCGTGCCTGCCCCACCTGCAATCAGAACAAGTCCTCCACTCGGCCCCCCGCTGGTTTACTCCAGCCCTTGCCTGTGCCCACACGACCCTGGTCCCACGTCTCCTTGGACTTTGTAACTGGCCTCCCACCATCAGGTGGGATGACTGTCATTCTCACTGTGGTTGACCGGTTCAGCAAGATGGCACACTTCATTCCCCTCCCTAAACTGCCATCTGCCAGAGAGACTGCCCAGGCTGTTCTTGATCATGTCTTCCGTCTACACGGGCTGCCCAGGGATGTTGTCTCTGACCGAGGCCCGCAATTTACCTCTACATTCTGGAAGGAGTTCTGCCGTCTTCTAGGGGCCACAGTGAGTCTCACCTCTGGGTTCCACCCCCAGTCCAATGGTCAATCCGAGCGGGCAAACCAGGAGCTGGAGAAGGCGCTGCGGTGCATGGTTTCTCGCAAACCCCAGGCTTGGGCACAACAACTGATGTGGATAGAGTATGCTCACAACTCCCTCACCTGCTCTGCCACTGGTATGTCACCTTTCCAGTGTGTGTATGGCTACCAGCCCCCCCTGTTCCCCAGCCAGGAAGGAGATGTGTCCTGCCCGTCTGCCCTCGCCTATGCCCGCCGTTGCCGTCGTACCTGGTCACAAGCTCGTGCCACGCTACTCAAGTCAGCTGTCAGCTATGCCACTGGGGCTAACCGCCGAAGATCGCCGGCACCCGCCTACCGTGTTGGCCAGAAGGTGTGGCTGTCAGCCAAGGATCTCCCACTGCGGGTGGAATCGCGTAAACTGGCACCTCGATTCCTCGGCCCGTTCCCTATCCAGAGGGTCATCAGCCCAACCGCAGTCCGGCTCCAGTTGCCAACCTCCATGAGGGTGCACCCTACTTTCCATGTTTCGAAAGTCAAGCCGACGCATGAAAGCCCGCTGGTCCCCGTGCCGCTTCCTCCTCCTCCTCCTCGCCTCGTTGACGGTGGGCTGGTGTACACCGTTCGACGCCTGCTTCGGTCCAGACGGCGAGGTAGGGGCCTCCAGTATCTCGTCGACTGGGAGGGCTATGGACCTGAGGAGAGAACCTGGGTGCCAGCCAGTCGGATTGTGGACCGGACACTCATCGCCGACTTCCACCGTCTGCATCCTGATCAACCTGCAATCCGTAGGGGCCGCCCCAGAGGGGTCCCTAACCGTCCTGCCCGCCCGGCTTCCTGTCATGTGCCTGACCCTGACCCTGTCTCGGTACCTGTCCCGTCTTCTGTCCACGACCCTCCAGCTCCCTCCGAGGATGAGGATGTTCACTCGGACCGCTCGGAGGAATTCTAGCCCTCCACCGGCTCCCCTCCGCCCTCCCGACGTGGTGTCACTCTTGGGGACTTCTGGGGCCGTCCCTTAGGGGGGGGGTTCTGTCATGAGCTCTCTCTCTGCCTGGTAACACGTGCTGATTGAAGTCTGATGACCTCCACCTGTTCCTGCTCTGCTCTGCCTCACCCTCGTTACCTACCAGCTGCACTGCATTCACCACTCATCATGCCCTCTATATAAAGCCTTGCTTTTCAGTCCACACTTGTCAGATCGTCTGCAACCAGCACCAGTTACCTGCCTGTTTTTGAAAACGCCTCTGACTCTTTGCCTGTGATCCCGGACCCGCTCGACTACTTCTGTGTTCTCCAGCCCCGGTAATCTTGACCTGCCTTCCGTCCCTCTTCTACGAATACCGCCTAGTCCTTGACTGTACTGCTGCTTCGTTTCAATTGCTGTTGTGTGTGTGTTTCCCCCAGGACTTCCCGGATCATCCAGCTCCTGCCATCGCTGTTCGGCTACTGGGGGAACACACACACGCAGACTCTTGGAACTCCTGTACCCCCCCCGGAACCCCTGAAACCCCCTTAACCCCCAACCCTTAAATAAACTTTTGAACGTGACGCTTTTGTGGTCCTCGTCCTGTTTGGTGTCTGACAACCCCACTGTCACTCGTGCTTTATTGCTTAAGTAGCACACTAGCGCTACATTTTACATGACTAGCAAAAATACATGTAAGCACCTGCAAAATTGACGTTTTTCAGTATGCTTAGTAACCTTGTACTACCCTTTTGTTACTGTATGAATTTACTCCATGTACCAGAATGCTTTGTAATTTACTTGCTTCTGTGATTTACAACATTCTATACATGTGCACCAATCAAATGTCTTTGTTTGTTTTGCTTTTATTTGAATTGTTTAAGCAGCCAATGATTATTTGTTATTTGTTTATGTCCGCGAAATCGCGGGGAATGTGAAGGTTCCATCTCCTCAGAGAGGAGAAGGCTCGTGAGTCACGGTCCGGGTTTGCACTGGAGAGAGAGAGGATACTTTGCTGCCTGTAGTTTGTGGAGACCATTGGACAAGTTCATAGGCCCACTTACTCCGTAACATCAGCGCATCGTACTTGCTTACCCCTGCTCTTTTAAGTTACCGGTCTGCTATTATTTGTCTAGCTAGCTATTTGTTCAGTGCTATTCATATATCTATGAGTGCTATTGTAGCTGAAGCTATCCTGACCTGGGTAGCTGACCTGCTAGCTAGCTCCTGTTGCATTCTCCTTCGGAGACGGACTCGATTTGTGCTTCGGTGCTGGGCCCACCGGAGCCAGACCTCCTAAGGACGACTGCGTTTTGCCTCCGGTGCTGAGCCCACCGGAGTGCCAACCGCCAACTACCCGCTGCTGCTGTTGAGGTGTGCACTGCAGGCTGACTGCAGCAATATCCTCCACCGGAGTCGCATCCTCGGCTAGCTGGGACATAGCTGCCTCCGATTTCTCTGTGTCAGGACTGAGCGGAATCTCCCGGTTCTGAGTGATCAGTCGTGAGTAACGTCAACTGCACTTACACTGACACACACACACGTTCTCGTCTCTGCTTGGATCACCGGCGAGTTGGAGAGCCGTTCAGCGGTTGCTGTCCTGCCTGCAGCTCAGAGAGCTGCCGTCCTGTGCACCACCGAGCTCCAACGGCCAGCGCTTGGGGGGTTGGGGTTTTATTTGATTATAGATGATGACTGAACACCACCCTGTGTCACTGGATATTTGACTTTCTCACCAACCGTTCACAAGTGGTTAGAGTGGGGGGTCTGACATCTGACTCATTAACCATCAGCACTGGTGCTCCCCAAGGCTGTGTTTTGAGTCCACTGCTGTACAACATCTACACACATGACTGCAAAGCCAACAGTAGTCATACCTCCATCATCAAGTTTGCAGATGACACAGTGATCTTGGGCCTGATTAGTAACAACAATGAACAGTTCTACTTGGATCAGGTTGATGAGGTGGCACAGTGGTGTCAATCTAACAGCTTGACACTGAATATCAATAAAACCAAGGAAATGGTAGTGGATTACAGAAGGCAGCAGCAGAACTACAGTTACACCCCACTAATGATCAGCGGGCAACCTGTAGAGAGAGTCACAAGTTTTAAATACCTTGGTGTCCACATTACTGAAGACTTAACATGGACTGTTAACACTCAATATGTTCTGAAGAAGTCCAGACAACGACTCTACTTCCTTCGTCAGCTAAGGAAATTCAAAGTTTCTACATCCATCATGAAGGCCTTCTACACTTCAGCGGTTGAGAGTGTTCTAACTGGTAGCATCATCACCTGGTATGGGAACTCCACAGTTAGAGATTGTAGTACTCTGCAGAGAGTAGTGCGCTCAGCTGAACGTATTATAAGAACTCAACTCCCTGCTCTACAAGATATCTATTCCAGAAGAGTACTCCTAAGAGCCCAAAAGATTCTGAAGGACTCTTCTCATCCTAACAATGGATTATTCCTACCGCTGAAATCAAGAAGACGCCTATGTAGTCACAAAGCCAGAACTGAGAGACTCAGGAGAAGTTTTTATCCCCAGGCCATCCGAACTCTGAACTCACACTGTACTGACTTTGCACACATTCACTCCTCAGCACTCTCAAACATTTCCCAACTCTGAACTCACACTATACTGACTTTGCACTCATTCACTCCTCAGCACTCATGACCCCCCCCCCCACACACACACACACACCCACACACACCTACAAGACTTTTAGCACTTTTACATCCCTCTCCCTATGCTACAGACCTTTTATTTATTTTCTTATTTCATCACACGTCAAAACACACACACACACACACACATATCTGACTTTCTCCAACTTTTGCACACTTTTTATTTATTATTTTTGATTTCTCCTCCATCTACCCATGTCCTTGATTGCCTAGCCTTTCTGCCCCCCCACCCCCATCCCCAACACATACACTTACATCATCACTGTCATCACTTCACATACATACAGCACTCCTCTACATACTTGCTGCACACTGCCCCCCCCCCCCCCACACATACACAGCACATTGTCTTCAGGATCTTCTCCAACACACATCCTCTACATACTTACAGCACACTGCCCCCACCTACCCACACACACACACTACACACACACACACAGTCACTGCTCCACTCCCGCCCACACACACATCTTCACTGTCATCACTCACATACATTACATACAGTACTATGCTTGCAATAGTAAGTCCCTGACCCCCCCCCCCCCCCAACACACACACTTACATCATCACTGTCATCACTTCACATACATACAGCACACTGCTTGCTACAGTAAGCCTCCTCTACATACTTGCTGCACACTGCCCCCCCCCCCCCCCACATACACAGCACATTGTCTTCAGGATCTTCTCCAACACACATCCTCTACATACTTACAGCACACTGCCCCCACCTACCCACCTACACACTACACACACACACACACACAGTCACTGCTCCACTCCCCTCCCGCCCACACACACATCTTCACTGTCATCACTCACATACATTACATACAGTACTCTGCTTGCAATAGTAAGTCCCTGCCCCCCCCCCCCCCCCCCTACATACACAGCACATTATTTCATCAGGAAGCTTCTCCAACACACATCCCCAACATACTTACAGCACACTGCCCCCCCCCCCAATACACAGCACATTGTCTCATGAGGAAGCTTCTCCAACACACATATTGCACACTGCCCTCTCCCCACATACACAGCACACTATCCCATCTCCCCTGTCATCCCCCCAACACACACACCAAGACCCCTGGCAGTTGGGTTAGCCCCTTGAGCCGTGGATCTGCCCAAGGTTTCTTCATTGGTAAGGGAGTTTTTCCTTGCCCCTGTTGCTCTTGGGTGCTCCTTGTTGGTGCCCCCCACCCAATCCCAATCCTCCCCCACCTTTTTTATGCAGCCCTTGCCACTTAATCTACTAAACCCCTCTTCTACTGCACTTCCCCCCCCCCCCATTAATGCACAAATAGGCTGACACCAGACATAATTTCACTGCATTTCTTACTTCCAGTAACTATATGCATGTGACAATAAACTTCCTTGTATCCTTGTATGATTAATAATACTGTTGTGATTGGTATATTCTTGTGATTTAACTTGACTTGTGTATATTGTATTGTCTTCCACACTGGTCTCTGTTTAGCTTAACCTTTAACGTTACCATTCGTTAACGTTCGGTTTTCCCCTTGAGTGAATTGTTCGCTCCCTGACATTTGTCAGCTTTTGGGTTGTCACGTCCACGACGTGGCTATTATCAAATAAATATTTAATTATTATATTTCTTTATATCCAGGGTGTATTGGCAATTCATTTAACTACCTTCACCACTAGTCTTATTATTTTCACATTGATTATTTAAATTCTGTAGGAATACACTATACACGAGCTATATGGTAAGTGTAGTATTTTTACAGTGGAGGCACCGCGCTATTCAATTGAATTTATTGTCTGTAATTGTTAGCCTACTGGTATTCAGGAATCTCAGCCAGCTCACCATTCCACCGCTGAGACCTTCAGGATCCTGTTTGCGCCATTTAATTAATTGTTTATGTATTGTAATAGTGCCTGTGCACACGCCCGTTAAGAAGGGGTTACATACAGTTGGATTTTTTTTTAACCTTGTTTGTTGCGTCAGTCAGTTTAGTTCAGTTCCGGACAGACTAGCAGTATTTTGTCCTGTAATATTTTAGTAGCAGCCTAACGTTATATCCAACTCTACCCCCTTTCCAACGTGTAGCCTAATGGTAACGTACTTGTTTAGGCTAGCCGCTTGTTGACGTCTAGTAGCCTAATGAGGCTTTTTCGTAAATGCAACCCGAAGTGACAAGTGACGAACTGACTTATTTTCAATGACACCTACCACATAAGGGCGAGAAACTGATGTGTGGGCTTATCCTAACAGACAGACCGCACTACTGTTGATACATTTTAACTGTACATTTTCGTGCAGAATAACGTTATTTTGGGGCGCATTTAGAAAGGGGGCAAAGTGAAGTGAACTATTTTGCACTCTGTTATGATACTGTCAGGTCTAGGGTAACACTATGGCTAATATATGCAACTTTTCATTTACAGAATGAGAGAATAGGCCTTTATCACGGCAGCCGAAGTAGGAAGTGAACAGCCCTGTTCCTGTGTGAGCACAGGTGTTTCTAATGAAGTGTCAGATTCGGCCACAGTTACTTCAACCAGAGGCCTCGTTAATGTTTTTAGGAACACCTGTGGTTTGCCTGCCAACAGGAAAGTGAACAGCCCTGCTTCAGCTGCCGTGATAAAGGCCTATTTGATGAGAGTGAGGCACTAACAGTTAAGAAAGTGGATGAGGGTTGTAAAACAAATTGGAACTGGTCTTGGTTACAGGTTGAAACGGAGATTGAGGTCAAGACAGCCAAACAAATTCAAAGTGTCAGACTTTTTCAAAAAAATTGAAAAAAAGGGACATGCCAAATGTACTTTCTGCATGAAAGAGATTAATTATGCTAACAAGGGTTGAATCACTGCCAGGAGTGCTATACACACAGAGAGAGTGGCTACCATCATATCTACCCAGTGTGGCCCAGCTCCTCTGTCAAGACAAGCCAGCTACCAGCCAAAGTCAGGCCCCAGCAGACAGAATAAGGGAAGGAACTGGGACAGTGTATTTTCATATAAAGAAATTTTTTGTGTGAATAGGGTGAGCCCTGGATGGCAGAGGTGCAGTGGCGATTCTAGACATTTTTAACAAGGGTGGCACTGGTGAGGCACTGATTAATTCAAGGGTGGCATGAGGCAAAACAACCAGATAAACAGAAACAGGCTCAAGATGTGAAATTAGCACAAATACATTAGGGAAACCAGACACAAACACCATACTCATAAATTGAAAGGAAAAAAAAACACAAATACCTTACTCTCACATAAAATGTCTTTGTATTTGAATAAAATAATACAAACATATTAAAGTTAATTATCTAAGTTGTCTGTCCCTGGGCTATGCTGTGCTAAAACAAATTCCATCATGGGGACATTAAAATATAATCCTTTTTATTCTATTCTATTAAATGAAGATATACAAATATACTCATCCAATACATTTTCCCCCCACAATAACTTCTATATATGTGCATCTATTTTTGTAGCTGTTAAAATAATTTGACCTGCTTTTTTGTCTATTTGTTTAAGTTCTCAAGAAACTTGAGGGTGGTATGAAGGAGTGTATTGTGTATGTGAGCAATTTCATCTTCCTAAATCTCAATATTATGATCACAACAAGTGTGGGCAAATTATTAATTACATTTTCACGTGGGGTAACTTGTTGCAGGGCAACCACATAACCGGTTCCATGTCTTCGGATTGGATGATTAATGATCAGTAAAGTTCTCATGAAACTTGAAGTTGGTATGAAGGAGTGTATTGTGTATGTGAGCAAACATTGTTAACGTTGCACATGGGGCAACTTGTTGCAGGGCAACCACATAACCGGTTCCATGTGTTCGAATTGGATGACTAAAGTTCTCAAGAAACTTGAGGTTGGGATGAGTGTGTGAGCAACCTACATGTTACTTATCTGCCTGAATCTCAATATTCTGATCACAACAACTGTGGGCAAATTACAAGTCAGCACCAGTGCTGCATTCATTGTTTTTCACTTTTATAATCACATCACCAAAAGTAGGTTATTGGTTTTACCAAAAGTATTTGGCAGTATTTTTAAACTACAAACCTATAACGTATTTTGATACAAAATACAATGCCAATTTTTTCCAACTAAATAAAATACAAATTTGTATTTTAAATACATCAGACATGCCTATCCCTGGCTGTTGGCTGCAGTAACTCAAGCTAGGTAGTACTTATTGTTTTGTGTTTATGTTAGTTTTGATCCAATTTGACAGCTTTGCTATGTTGCCCACCCAAAATTTCTACCAGCCCACCCAAATAAAGTAGCCTAGCCTAGGTTAGAACCAGCCCTGCCCTGCATGGAGACATATTTTACGATAATAATGGAGAAAATGTTAGCAAAACTTTAGGTTTTTGTTAACGGAATCTCCCTCCCTCATTCATCTATTTGCGCAACAGCCCACATTCTGCGTTCAATCCAGAGAGACAAGTGAAATATTTTTTCACAAAATTATTATTTTTTTTTTTTTTCTTTTAAGCGGACATCGCCATAGGCACGATAGTTAGGCTACCTCTGTTAGGCCTACAAAAACTTGCAAATTAAGGAGTATTTCCTGATCGGGGAAACCTTTCTGTCCGCGGTTCTATAATAGCCTATCATTCAATTGTGCCGCAAATTAACAGACAGAAGTGGGGCGTAATTTAAATTCATGGCTCCGTAGACCAGCAATCTACTTGTCGAGGAGGCTCATAATTTGAGAAACGCTGCAGATCATAGACAGAGAAAGCTCTGGGAACAGAACGCAGGCATATGATTTTGTTGTCACGCGCTACTATGGAAAATGAACTTTAGAAAGACTGGCTCGGCCAATAAAAAAAAAGGAAAAAGTATGCCAGATGGCCAGTCCAGCCCTGCGTTCAGGAATTATTTAATTATTATAAGCAAAAGTGGAACGTGCACAATGTTTCATTTATCCCTCCTGATCGGGAAGAATAAAACAGGTATTGGGGACGAAATAAGCATACAGTTTAGCCTAAGCTATGTAAACTTCCAATAATTTCAATATTTTACAACAAATGCTTGACTGGTTGAATGGTCATACATGTCATCAGAATATCACTACCTGTAGCCTAGATGCGACGAGTGTTTAGTGAGTAGGCCTAAGCTTGATGAACCATAAATGAAAAGTTTTCTTAACATTACATTAGGACATTATTACCATTAAACACTATTACAAAAGTATAGGCCTAGCCTACAGTTAACACTTAATGACCTATCAAATGTCGGCGACTTAAGTGTGTGATTAGATAAATAGGTACTGGCAGATGCAATAGGTAAATAGATATCTTTGCGTGTTAGCACAAGCAGTAGCCTGTAGGCCAATAAAGGCAAGCGTGTTTGCCACTTACATTTCTGACGTCTGATACTTCAAACTGCTGCAAGTGCATCAAGAAAGGTCCTGCCTTAGACCATGTTAATGGCCAATTGTAGACTAAGATTTGAGGGTGGCCAATCGAATCTCAAGGGTGGCCTGTGCCGCCCCTGCAGAGGTGGTGGCAAAATGTAATTATATGATATTTCCTGTGGGGGCGTGGGCTTCGATAATCTCACTCCTTTTTGACCATACCTCTGTTTGCATCCCTGAGTTTGTTCAGGGTCCTTTTGTCAGATAGTGAAGTGATGCACTCCAGTTCAGCTCCAACTACAGAGCCAGCTTTCCTGTCAATTCACCCCACATCCTTCTTCCTTGTGCTTCCTCCCCAGCATACTACTGCATAGAAGAGGACGCTGGCAACAACAGACTGGTAGAACATCCTGAGGAGCTTACTGCACACATTGAAGGACCGCAGCCTCCTCAGGAAGTACAGCCTGCTCTGCCCTTTCTTGTAGAGTGCGTCAGTGTTGGCTGACCAGTCCAGTTTATTGTCCAGGTGGAGACCCAGATACTTGTAGGTGCTAACCACCTCCACATTGACCCCATCAATGTGGACTGGTAGCAGAGTGGGCTTAGACCTGCGGAAATCCACCATGAAGATGATTGAGTTTGCACCATTGCACAAAGTCCTCCACCAGGCTCCTGTACTCCTCCTCCTGCCCGTTCCTGATACACCCCACAATTGCAGTATCATCAGAAAACTTCTGCATGTGGCATGACTCGGTGTTGTAGCAGAAGTCAGATGTGTACAGGGTGAACAGGACTGGAGAGAGCACAGTTCCCTGTGGCGCTCCGGTGCTGCAGATCACAGTGTCAGAGAGACAGTTCTTCAGTCTGACGAACTGTGGTCGCTCGGTCAGGTAATCTGTAATCCAGGTTACCAGGTGAGCGTCCACACCCATCTGCAAGAGCTTGTCTCCCAATCTGAGGGGCTGGATGGTGTTAAAAGCACTTGAGAAATCAAAGAACATGCATGATTCTCACAGCACTTTTCCCCATGTCCAGGTGGGAATGTGTCCTGTGTAGAAGATAAGTGATGGCATTGTCCACGCCCACTTTCTCCTGGTAAGCAAACTGTAACGGGTCTAGTGCATGGCGTACCTGGGGTCTGAGCATGCCTAAGACCAATCGCTCCATTGTCTTCATCACATGTGATGTAAGAGCGACAGGTCTGTAGTCATTAAGCTCACTAGGGTGTGGCTTCTTAGGGACAGGGGTGAGACATGATGTCTTCCACAGTGTTGGAACTTGTCCAAGGCGTACATACATACATACATACATACATACATACATATAAACATATAAAATAAGGGAGAGGTGAGGGGGTCAGGGAGTGTTAAAAGCTAGGGAGAAGAGGTAGGTCTTTAGGTTGGATTTAAAACTACTAATAGTGGGGCAGGATTTCACAACATCAGGAAGGCTATTCCAAAGCTGGGGAGCATAGACAGAGAAAGCTTTGTCACCTTTGGATTTAAGAGAGGCAGAAGGAACACAAAGAAGACACTGGGAAGATGATCGAAGAGGTCAGGTCTAGGAGGACAGTAAGGAATTAAAAGATCACATAAATACTGAGGTGCTAAACCATGTAAAGCTTTGAAAACAAACAGAAGAATTTTAAAATTAATTCTGTGTTCCACAGAAAGCCAGTGCAGTTTAGCTAACACAGGTGAAATGTGGTCAGGTTTCTTAGATCCAGTCAGTAATCTGGCTGCAGCATTTTGGACCAGCTGGAGTCTGTTTAAGGTAGATTTAGTTACACCTACATACAGTGAGTTGCAGTAATCAAGTATAAGGATAAATCATGTATAAGGATTTCTAAATCACTGTAGGAGAGAGAAGACTTGAGCTTTGCTATTGTTCTAAGTTGGAAAAAACTACCCTTGACAACGCTGTTGACTTGCTTATTAAAAGTCAGAGAAGAGTCTAGGAAAACACCTAGGTTCTTGACCACACTGTGATGGTTAACAGACAGAGGGCCAAGAGCCTTGCTTACATTGTTGACAGAATTAGGTGGTCCAAAAATGATTACTTCTGTTTTGATGTCATTTAGCTGTAAAAAGTTGTTAGCCATCCAATTCTTAATGTCATTAAGACAAAGAAAAAGGTTGGTCAATGAGCAGGAATTTTCAGGGGCCACCGGTATATAAAATTGAGTATCATCTGCGTAGCAGTGGTAACGAATATTGTATTGATTGAAAATGGAGCCCAGGGGAAGCATGTATAAAGAAAATAATAGAGGCTCTGAGAGGCCCTAAAATAGAACCCTGGGGGACACGACATTTAATGGGAGCAGATGATGATGAAGCATTGCCTAAATGCACTGAAAAAGATCTATCAGTTAAGTAAGATCTGAACCAATTTAATACAGTGCCTTGCAGACCAACTTCAACATCCAGGCGTTTTAAAAGGATCTTGTGGTCAATGGTGTCAAAAGCAGCACTAAGATCTAACAGGACCAGTAGGGCACAAGAGCCAGAGTCAACAGAGAGCAGTAGATCATTATGGACCTTAAGTAAGGCAGACTCTGTACTATGAAGTGGTCTAGAACCAGATTGAAACTTGTCAAGGATATTAGAGGTGTTTGAGGAAGAGACCTGTGACAGAACAACTTTTTCTAAGATCTTAGAGAGAAAGTGCAATTTAGAAATGGGCCTATAATTTTTCAAATCAATGGGATCAAGGAAAGGTTTTTTCAGGAAAGCGTGTTTAAAGCCAGAGGGTACTACTCCATTAGCCAGGGAGTGGTGCTCAAGATAAAAGGGCAAATAGCCGCAAAAAACTTCTTTGAAAAGGTGAGATGGAAGAATATCAGAGTGGCAAGAAGAGGGCTTCATATGAGAGACCACGTCTGACAGCTGTGAGGAAGAGACTGGTTGGAATTGTTGGAGGCAGCAAATTACAGACTGATACAAAGCAGGATCAGAAAGGATAGGCTATTTGTGGATCTGGGTGGCTTCTCTGCCGTAAAGATTGTCTCAAAAACACGTGTGCTGATCCACAAATGCAAAAACGAAAACGGTGTGTGCTGGTGATCCACAAATGCAAAATTAGATTTCACAAAGGCAATTTTCAGTTTTACAAATGCCATTTGATTTACACATCTACAATTGTGAAAACAAATTTACAAGTTACAAATATGATTTTTTCACGTGTGGATTTGTGCGACTTTCATGCGAAGAACGTCTCTAAAACACATAGGCCTAACTTTGGAAAGCGAAGAATGCGTGTGAATCACAGAATCACATTTCACAAATGAAATTTTCGGTTTTACAAATGGCATTTTATTTACAAATGCACAGCTATATCAATATACGAGTTATAAATAATTTTATTTGTAGGTATCAAAACACACATGCAAATCAAGAAATATTTGTGGATCCCCCTCTGTGCATATCCAAATATTATTGAGACAAATTTAGCTCTCTGCATCTGGTCCAGATGTAGCCGTTTACATAGTGGCAGCAATCTGTTCTACAGGGAAGTTTCACGTCTGCGTAGCCTTGCGTAATGACGTATTTATACAGGCGTCGTCTAGTAAATATCCGCATTACATACACACAACAGGGAAGACGCCAAGATGGTTTACGTGGCTAATGGTGAGTGGCAGTGTTTGATATAATGATAATACTGAATGTGTTCATAATACAAATTGTGAGAGTCATTTAATTGACATAATGACAATTGAACATTAGGTCGGCATAACGCTGAAGTTGGCATTACGCTTTCTATAGCTAGCGATATCGATACCATCCACTGTTCAGCTAGCTAGCAACTAGCGATAAGTTACCCTAGCTAGATAAATTTGTAAGCAATGTCAGTTTACAATGGCACAGCTTTGAGGTTCAAAACCACACATATGTATTCCTAAATTGATCAGCTGGCTGTTGTTCATGAAGATGTGAACGTAACTCTATGCCAATCCCTCTCTGTGAAATAGCGATGTGGCTAGCGTTACTCTTACAGGTATATCTAAAACACCCCCAATTATCATCACCACTTTTGTTCGAAAATTCTGTTTTTGTTTTTTATGTTTTTGAACACTTCAAAATAACATTTGCTAAATGAACCTTACATTTTTCAGTAGCCATAGGTGTGTAGATTTGAACAAAATCTGGTTTAGTTCTTAACGGGCGCATTTACTGCCTGAAATATCCGATTTTGTTTACCACGCTCGGAGTTATAGTGCTGGCCTGATGGGTCGCCTGTTTACGCCGTTTCAACGATGAACGGTTAGACCGATAATTCTCGTCATGAAATTAAAACTCCACTGCAGTACACATCCGCTTGGAGCTCCAGTGGAGTTTTAACTTACAACACTGTTTACAGCTCTTCGAGTCACGGTAAAATGTCATTGTTGGTACATAGCTAATTTAGATACACCTATGGTGTGGGTGGGGAATCCGCCGTCTTGGTTTGTATAGAAATGGATATTAAGTGACACATACACGCAAGACGGCGGAAATACGGGACCGACGGTAATAGGGGGAGTTCTGATATCTATCTATCATTGCAAGTTAGCGTGGTTATTGTTGTAACGTTATGACACTTTTAAATAAGCATTGCCGTTTCTTGGCAGCACGACGAAATTAAGTAACAAAATCTGGAGTCGTGCCAAACACAAGGGAACACACCGATCGATCAGTTCTACAGGAGCTGGCAATATTTGCATAATAACGTTTATTGATGTATAAGTCAACGATCACTAGTAGAATTTTGGGTGAGAAGATATTTTGGTGTGGTAGCTTTAGTTCTCCCGAGGAATAAGGAGACATCTGTCATATCTCAATGAGAGCAAAAATAAATTTTCAAGAAAGGTTCCCCTGGATCATTATCAACTCAAGCATGAGATTATTGTGAAATCATGTAGCTTCATCTTATTTAGCCTAATATGTTTCATGTAGGCCTATGTAAATGCTGGCGTGGTGCATATTAGTTATCTTGTAAAGAAAACCTAGTGGTATGGTGATATGATCATAGTAGTTGTTTACATTTGTGATATGAATAATATGGCCACCATTTAGTTGATACCATTTATGTTGTTTTTGCCAAATACTAAATGTTTGTATTTCATCTCAGGCCAGGTCCTGGACAACAGGACCCAGTCACCATGGAGACTCTCTTTTCTGACAGACATGTTTTGGACTGCAGTTGAATTTATTGGTTTATTGTAAGTAATTTCTGTGAATCCAAATAATAGTAGCATTACACCAATGCAATGTGTGATAGTACCACTTTGTTGAACTCCTGTTATTACTATTACTATTACAGTAGTGGTAACGGATGTGTCAATAACAAAGTGATATTGGGCAGTTATTAATGATTTTTCTCTTTCTCGTCTCCCTCTCTAGCTTTCAGACACTTGTCCAGCCAGATTTATCAAAGGATGGAAACAGTGCTTCGTCTCGCTTCAGTGATGGCAGAGGGTAAGTCCATCTAAACTGATCTACGGTAATGAGAAATGCAAAGTGTCAAAAGTTCTTAAGCTTCCGTTTAGCTCAACAGCTGTGAAAAGAGTCAGGTGAGACTTTTAACCTTTGTAACATCTGAAGTGTCTTAGTACCAGAATAAAGAAAATATACAAAGAAATTGCACACATACATTGTACAAACCTGCCAAAGCTTTGCTCACACAAGCATGTATTAATCATGTTAATATCCTTCAATTAAGCAATAAGCCCTGAGAGGCCGTATGTTACACTGATTCTACAACAGCTAAGGGGCGTTGTTAGGCACGACACGCTAGCAGAGTCCCTAAAACCCCCCTTAGCTGTTGTAGAATCAGTGTCTGACAAGGTGTATGTTTATGCTGCATTTTACAACGGCATCGAACATGATTCAGCCAATCCCAGTCAAGGACCGGAACTATCAGTTTTAGAATTGTCAGTAAATACAGAGGGTGAAGTATAAATACAACGGTCTAGATAATTTTTTTTTTTTTTTTTTTTTTTTTTTTTTTTTTTTTTTTTTTTTTTTTGTGGTGGTGCTAAATCATTTGCATAGTTGAGAGTGTGTTATCATGAATGAGATGTACTCCTCTTAGTGTGCCCTGATGCAGTAATGTCAAACACTTGGACACTACACTGAGTGTAATGTTTGTATGTTTAAGCTTATATTGAACAGTAGTGCAACATTAATGTAATGTTTATGCAGTCCTCCAGGTTACCCTGGTAGCCGGAGGCGAATGGGGAGGATAAACCACGGAGGGGGGCCCAATGCTCCCCCAATGGGTGGAGGAGGATGAGGAAGGTGAGGAAGAATTGAACGGATTATACTGTAAAATCCTTCCTGTAATGTCAGAACAGGTTTATGCGATTTTAGAAACGCTAAAAGAGTTTCAGTTTCATTGTTGAAGTAATGTAAGAATGCTAAACACAAAGGGTTAATTAATACTCATTAATACTAAATCAAATGAACTGACTCACCGTCTTCTTTTCCTATACAGGTAAACGCCTGCATGCTGATGCAGGCGTTCGAGGGGATGTGTGGAGCTTCATAAACACTGTCATGCTTGCAGTTTAAGCACCATGATGGGGAGGCAAATCGGCAGCACAGTTAAAGCAACACACAGATCAATACACACAGATACACACACGTATGTGTGTTTGTGTGTGCGGGTCATCCCCCTCCTCTTCCTCTGGCTGTTTCTGCTCTGCAGATTCATGAAGCTGCTCTGGGAATTCCTAAACTGTGGGGCCAGGGCAGTTGAACTAGCGGCCTACAATCCTTCATCCTTCAGATGCTATCAGACACTTCCCTTTTCCCATCTGTCTACTGTTGATTTGCATCCAATAAAGACTGTATTGGCAGAGTGGTATTATTTTAATTATATATAAATATACATTCATCACTTTGATAATTTAGGTATGTGTAATCAAAAATAAAATCATGATTTAATTGACCAGTTGTGCACCATGTGTCTGATTTACTAATCTAATGTTTTATGTAGGCTGAATGCCTTTGGTAACAAATATTCATACATTTCAGAGATATATTGAGAGGTTTTCAGTGAATGAAATAAGGCCAATTGTCTCTTACATTGTAATTAAGGAAGATAAACCCTAACTGGCATAATCATATTGCAGAGTTCCTATTTTGCAATGCAGGCTGAGGATACAAATTATTTCCTTTCCATCTAAAACCATAGACTATACAGTCTATGTCTAAAACCATATCTGACAATTCTGGCGATCAATTTGTACATTGATGTATTTTTTGAAAACGTGCGAGATCATAGTGGCACAAAGTACAGGTAGCATATTGGTTCCTGAAGTATTGAAGTGTTCTCTCTTGGCGAAGGGAAAACCCCATCCCGAAGTGCTTCGGCTTATTAATGTTGAGCAGTTTCAATGTTTTTGTAGAGCTGAAATGTATAGTTTATCTGAAAACAGAGCTAATTGCAACGTTCTCTTAGTATGTTAGTAGGCAACGAGACAGCCCTTTCTGAAGTTACAAAGTTACAAGTCCTTGGTTACACGCACAGTTGTCCAGTGAAATTCAACTCCGCGAAACATTTGTTTGGCCAACCTCTAGCATGCAATGTTTTGGGAAGTTCCAGGAACGTTCGGAGGCTGATGACCGTCGTCCATTTGACATCAAATAACTTTACATCTGAAGCGTTTAAAGCTTTATCGTGTTTCAGGCGTCACCAAACTGAAGCTGAACCGTACGAGCAGTGCCCAGGAAATTGGATCAAGTCGGCTTCACTTCTCCCTATTCGAGTCTTACAGAGTGGCTCTGTTAATTTCTTTCATGGCTACTATGAGCTCGTAGCACGCTCCACGAATTGTCAGAGTGTGACAGTACTTATTTGCTTCTCACCGTGACTGTAATTTTACAATCGTCTTATTAACACTTTAACCAAATGACTCAAGCAGAGAGAGAGCAAGAGAATGGAAAAGAGAAAGAAAAAGAACGAGAGAAGGATAAAGAAAAGGAACAGCGTGGCGTGAAAAGACCGATTGTCCCAGCCGCTATTGCAGAGCCTTTGCAAGAGGTAGGCTAAACATTTACATCTTGATTAGCGTGCTTGTTCTAGCACACATCATCTATATTTCAATGAAAGCAGTAAGCACAATATTGTATAGAAGCCCAGTTTCCTGTCTTGAGACAAAAATAGGTCAAAGTTCTGATGTATGCTACACAGTCAAAATTATGAGGTAGACTATTTACATTTTGAGATACTAAGTCAGAATTTTGAGGTCTTTTACGATGTAATAAGGTGTGTCAAGTGCAACCACTAGAGACTAATCTATAACGGTAGACCAGACCCATATAATACCCAGCCAAAGTGTGTCTGTGTCTGTGCGTCTGTTTTTAAAAATGACGCTTATTGTTAGTAGTAAAGCACACCAACAGTAGCAACTGTAGACTTAGAATATAATACTGTAGCCTAGCCTTCGCTTATCTGATCTCTGTATTTGTCTAGTCAGCGATTCAGAGGCTTGTTCTGCCCTCAGTAGTTAAAGCATTGCCAGCCTAATGAAATGCTTTTCACTATTAGAGCTAATTTTGTCTATTGGTCGTTAAATGCAATGTTGTATTTCCCTCTCAAGCCTATACAAACCACCTCCATTGTTGTGATCCATCCTGGATCCAAAAGCCTGAGAATAGGTCGAGCCACAGACACCCTGCCAGTGATCGTTCCGCACGTCATCGCCCGAAGACATAAACAACCTGGTCAGTCTCGACATGAGGACCGCTGGCTCTTGAGGGATGGACTGAATGTAAGTGTCTGAAAAAACAACTTACACCAGACTACCTGTGAACAGAAACCATTAACAGTCTATTTGGGACACAATTCAAAAGTCTTCCACCACGTCCACTTTCATATCAGTTTCTTTCTCTCTTTGTCGTCTGTCTTCCACCTGACCACATTTAATGTCAAGAAACCAGAAAGTAACGAGCAGAGACAAAATGGCATCAAAATGGTGGATCAAGCCATCTGGTCAAAGAAAATGTCGAATGGAGTTAGACGAACGCCAGTATCTGCAGAACAGGTGGGTGTCTAGTCTCAGTACTGGGGCAGGGGAGGGTTTGTTTTTGGACATCTTGTAAGTTGTTGCTTTCTGTCAATTCCATGTCATAGGCAAGGGCTTACAACAGACAGATTCGGCCCGCCGTGCTGGATCCTACTGCCAGGGTGAAGTGGACAAACACAAGCCACAAGCCAGACTATTTGGTTGGGGAGGAGGTAAGAGAAGGGCATTGCTGACCTTTGACCTTGTGAAGTGTACTAAGTATGTACGACCTACGTAGTCATGGAGATCAGAGTGACAAGTTCTTGCTGCATCCCACTGGGGGAGCTGAGATGCTGTGACTCCAGACATAGGTCTGAAGCTTGCTCTCTGCTATAGAACTGTCCACAGACTCATCAGCTTGCTCTGGGTGTCTGCACCATAACAGTATTATGCAGTGAAAGAACTTTGAGAAAAACATTGAGAAATTGTTGAGAGGCAATGACGTGTTGGATTTCACCAAGGCTCCTACTGACATTTTGGAATACCACTTTTTTGAGTTAATGTTATGCCAGCTACTTAAAACAAATGTAACATATTACATTACTCCAGGCATGTATTAAATGGCTTCCGTCTTGTTATTTTTCTTTCTTTGTAATAGGCCCTGTATGTGAACCCAACAGACAGCTATAACCTCCACTGGCCAATATGCAGGGGGCAGCTCAACATCCACGGGGGTCCGGGCGGGTCACTGACTGCTGTCCTTGCTGATCTAGAGGCCATCTGGTCCCATGCTATCCAGAAACTTCTGGAAATCCCTCTGAAGGACCTTAAGGTATGATGAAGCAGAGAGAACCTCACCTGGTATTCTAACATAAACACAAGGTTAAAATGAACATTTTGGAATGTATCTGGAACTCACTAGGATCTGAATGATGCTGATGGTATACATGTGTACAATACAGGTGTAAATATTGATATTATACACAGGTACTCATATTGTTTGGTTTTGCATAAGTATCACAGATGCATCCTGCTTGTCCCTGACATCTACAACAGACAGCATGTCAAGGAGATGGTTAACATGTTACTGAATAACATTGGATTCTCAGGTAAGAAACCCATTACAGAGAGATCTGTGCATTTATCAAGTGCATGATTAAATGAGTTATTAGATCACAGCAGTGTTCAAAACCATTGTTTCTGTAAAACAATCTGCTGTAAACTTGCCATAATGTAAAGCAATTGGATCTAATACATTACCATGAGAGCAACTGAAGAGATGATTGAAATACAATCTGAACAGATTTGCCTTTTTTTTTTTTTATCAAACACAGGAAGCGTGTCTCTTGTATTTCCTTATGGTATGTTTGCTGCAGATCCTTTCAGAAAAACAATGTGTTTGACCACTGCGGTAATTGCTTACATGTCACATCAGTTATCCAGCGACCATTTGAGTCCAAACTTGTTGATGCAGTATACACTCAAAACACTAGATGGCATCCCTGCCTCTATTTCAATGATGTTTGCATTTATTTTGACGCTCAAACACCCTCAAGTAGACATTTGATCATAGGTTCCCTTACAATTACAAATAGCTTTGCATATTTCGACAACAATCTACTGTCCATTGTCCATCAACTGGTTTGTGTATGTGTGCATGGCTGGCTTGTCACATTTCCTAAAATGTGGTTGCCAACTATGTTTTGTATTTGAAATTACTGCACATATGCACCTGTCCATGCAGCCGATGATAAGCTTGTATTAAATACGTTTGTATGTTTTATGTTCATATGGTTACTAAGAAAACTCTACTGTAAAAAAGCTACTGTAAGTCGCTTTGGCCAAATATCTTAACCATAACCATAAGCTCACCCTCTGTGAAGCTATCGTGGTGCACCAGGAGTCGGTATGTGCCACCTACGGCAGTGGGCTGAGCAGTGCCTGCGTGGTGGACGTGGGTGACCAGAAGACCAGCCTGTGCTGTGTGGAGGATGGGGTGTCTCATCGGAGCTCCAGGTGTGTGTGACTACTAGGGCTGTGCACAAAATAATATGGATATTTTGCGATATATCACAATGTACTCGCGTATCGCTACGGATTGATACAGATGCTGCTCTATCGACACGGCATACAAAAAAAAAAAACTAAAAGCATTAGAGACAACAGAAAAGGTCATTGTAAGTTTTAGGAGAATTATGACATTTCTCTGTGATCTGTGGATCTCTGTGGTATTGAAGTGTTTATGTTGTGTGAACCTTAAGGTTTAGCCTGTGCTGTTATATAGAATTATAAAGAGCAGTCGTTGCAGTGAATTCGGCTATGAACATGGTAATTGTTCAGAATCGACGTGTATTTGTGTCGTGGCCCCTCTATCATGATGCACACCGTATCGTAGCCTCTGCATCGTGATCAGTATGGCATTGAGAGTTTGCAGGCAATACCTAGCCTTATTGACTACCGCTTTCTACCTCTGCTTAGAATCTGCATCAGATTCTTTTTTTTTCTTAGCTTGTCTCTACACCTGTCCTGCGTGGCCTGTAATCTGATGTTTGGAGTGTTTGTACAGGGTTTTGTTTCCTGTGTGCTGGGCTTTTTCTAAATCATAGAATCACAACATTCGGTTAGTATTTGTTTTTTCAGAATCGTGTGTGTGTGTGCTCGCCCATCTAGGCTGTGCCTGGCGTATGGAGGCTCTGATGTGACACGATGCTTCTTCTGGCTGCTGCAGCGGGCAGGCTTCCCCTACAGGGATTGCCAGCTGACCAACCGCATGGACTGCATGCTTCTGCAGCAGCTCAAAGAGACCTTCTGCCACCTGGACCAGGTAGGACTCGCACTCTATATGCATTTTAGACTTGGATCATAAACACAGACTAACTTGTGCTGCTAGACACTAGTACATGCACAATGTGTGTTTGCTGTTATTTGTGTTATATCACACATTTCAATTTCCCCACATTGTAGGATATTTCTGGACTCCAGGACCATGAGTTTCGCACACGTTTCCCAGAATCCCCAGTGCTCCTGTATCAGTGCCGTCTTGGGGATGAGAAACTTCAGGTAGTTAGAGGATCGGGCCTTTGTCATGCTAAAATCCATGCGGGAGTGTGAGGGGATGTTGTATTGTGTTGCCTGAGTGATGGAATGTCTGACGCTTCCTTCCTGCGCTGTCACAGGCCCCCATGGCTCTGTTCTACCCAGCTACGTTTGGCATTGTGGGCCAGAAGATGACCTCGCTGCAGCAGCGGGCACAGGGGGACTCTGAAGATCCTCACGACGAGCACTACTTGCTGTCCACCCAGAGCAAACAAGACCAGGTAATGACAGGCACCACACACACACACAGACACACACAGACATACACCATACTATCTCTGCCTGTTTGTACCCTACGTCCCGAATCACTCTTGGCCTCTTAGTACTTCTATTCTACTTAGCCTCCAACACTCTTCCTCTCGGTTTATTAACATCATCCATTCTCATTACACTCACTAATTCAGTTAGATCTATACCATGTATGGAAACTTTATATGGAAACATAGTGATACATATTTGCTCACTTCGCTTTAAAAATGAATTTTATCTTTATTTATCTCCTCTCCCTCTTCCCTTCTTAGTCGTCCAAAGCCACCGCTGAGCGGAAGTCTCTGCCCAAACCGCTGGGCTTTGAGGGCGAGTCCAGCAGCCAGGGCGGCGAGCCGTCTGAGCGGGGCCTTCATGGCCAGGAGGTGGAACTGGGCCATGGCCAGGGAGAATGCCTGATGGGCGGCTCAGAGGTGGAAGACTCGCCCTCAGCGCTGCTGTCCCGCAGGACGGCCATGTCGCAGTTTGAGGGAAAAGCGCTGGGCCTGGACAAAGCCATTCTACACTGTATAGACTGCTGTGGTAAGTGGACACAGTCCATTCTCCAACTTCAGAAGGTACCGTCACACTGATGTGATGAGAGTGTTGGACGTGAACGTTCTAGAATGTCTGGGATCATCGAATTCATCATGGAATTTCAGACCCTTAAACCAAAGATCCTTGATTACTAGCTCCGCTTGAACCCTCTCTGCTTAAACTGTTGCGGAACAGAATCTTTTGTTAGAATGTTCAGAGCTCTGCTCCCTAAGGGTTTTTAAAGCATATCACTGCTTTATTTTCTCCCTAGTTCTAAACATATGGACCTTTATATAACTGTGTGTGTGTGTGTGTGTGTGTGTGTGTGTGTTTGCAGCATCTGACGAGACCAAACGCAAGATGTACAGCTCCATCCTTGTGGTGGGGGGAGGCCTGCTGTTCCATGGCGCACAGGAGTTTCTGCAGCACCGCATCCTCAATAAGATGCCCCCATCTTTCCGCCGGGTAGTGGAGAACGTGGAGGTCATCACGCGACCAAAGGTATGACACACTCTCTCTCTCTCTCACTCACTCACTCACTCACTCACTCACTCACTCTCTCTCTCTCTCTCTCTCTCTCTCTCTCTCTCTCTCTCTCTCTCTCTCTCTCTCTCTCTCTCTCTCTCTCTCTCTCTCTCTCTCTCTCTCTCTCTCTCTCTCTCTCTCTCTCTCTCTCTCTCTCTCTCTCACACACTAATGTAGTGTAAGCCAGAGATTGGATGTAAACGGGGAAGGCGAACAGACAACCTTAAACACTGTATCATGTTAGGCAACAAGGCAAGGCAGGGCAAGTTTATTTATGTAGTACATTTAATAAACAAAAGCAAAGAGGAATAGTACATAAAAGAGCAATAATTTAACAAAATTACCTTAACTGGTGGCATTTTTAGCAAGACTGTTTATTTGCATCATCACTGAATGGGCTTACAGTGATGCAGTGATTCTACAGACAAACCAAAGTATTGTAAACTTTGAAAGCGTTCAGAGAGGTTATAACAAGACCTGTATCTGTTGGAAGAAAATCCCATGGCTTCCTGGTCCGTTATAGCCAAATCAGCGGGCGTGTTCGACATGGCAGCGCTGCACAGATCTGGCTGAATCTTTCAATACAAGCATACCTTAGGTTTAGCCAGATCTGGCAGCGCTGATTCTATCGAACTAGGACTAATACTAGTGGCCCTAATATTATATTGACCCCTGGGGAACACCACAGGTCAAGGACGTTGGTCATGAGGTACAGTTGATTGATACAATTGATAACTATGCCTGTAAAACTCCGTCTTCTAGTCTGTGTAGTAATATGTTGTGATCAGCAGTGTTGCACTAAGGTCCAATAACACTAGGACTGGTGTTTTGCCTGCCTCTGTATTGAGGTGTATGTCATTTAAAACCTTAATAAGGTTATCAGTCTGTATTGGGATAAGATTTGGAGATTCCTCTAGCATTCAGGCTACCTTAACAATCACCATAGTGTCCCAGTTAAGCCTCAGGTTGTATGAAATTGCACAACAGATGTGTTTACTCTGTGACGGCGGGGCAACACCATGTTCACAACGTAAGTGTTCTATTCACAGAGTGTAGCCTGTGGCAAGAAAATCAATGGAACTGGCTACACCAGATGTGATGGCAGCACGCACATTAGAAACAAATTGACCAGTCTCCTAAAACTATTTTTACAAGTCTTTTGCTCTCCCGGTGTTTACCTTGTCATATTGACTGAGTTTCTGATCTTCTCCAAGGATATGGATCCACGGCTGATAGCCTGGAAGGGCGGAGCAGTGCTGGCCTGTCTGGACACGACCCAGGAGATGTGGATTCACCAGTGTGAGTGGCAGCGCTTTGGGGTCCGGATGCTCAGGGAGAGGGCAGCATTTGTCTGGTGACTCCAGTATACAAATTGTGTGTGTGTCTGTCTCTCAGAGAGAGAGAGAGATTTAACCTGTTTTTGATGTGAAAATGTTTTTTTGTACAGTGTTTAAAAATATAAATAAAAATCAAGCTTTGAGAGTCTGTGTGGATTTTTCTCTGTGCTGATAGACTTCTACAGAAATGCATTTTCGAAAATATCCCTAATCTGATGAATCACCCACATGGGGTCAGATTATCACACAAAGCAGAGCTGCAGTATCCTGTTTTGAAGTTCAGTGGTAAAGTGGTGAAACAGACACCTGAGCCTCTGCTTCCTGCTTTACATGAAGTCTCATGAGAAGGTGCAGAGGTGCACATTCACAGATGACTTATCTCCCTTTGGCCTCTTATTTATTCCTGAGCTGAATGACTGCACCAGCTTCAGGAGGTGGTATGGCGGGTAAAATGCAAAGCCAGCTGCAGCTGGTCGTAAATTATGATGACCCGTTTGATAGCAAATGTGAGGATACAGTGTCCTCCACAATTATTGGCACCCCTGGTAAAGTTGACTAAATCCATCATTTGGTGATTTATCATAATCTCACAATGAAAACAATGAGGAAAATCCATCCTTGAAAGAAAGCAAATTTATTCTGACAAACAAAAATACTTCATAAAGATATATATTTTTAACAAAAAAGATAAGTGCCACGATTATTGGCATCCCTATATGTAATACCTTGTTTAGCTTTGCTTTGCCAACAAAACAGCTGGTAATGCTCCCCTATGACATCCTTAAACCATGCAAAGTATTTGAGATCATTCCTCTTTACAAAATCTTTCCAGATAGTCCAGATTCCTAGGTTGTCACTGCATTCTCCTCTTTGACTCGCCTCATTGTGTTTCTATCAAGTTTAGATCAGTAGACTTTTGATTTTGATGTGTTTTGGTTCATTGACCTGCTGTGCTGAGTGATCCAATCATGACACACTTTTAGTGTCTTGGCAGAGTTTGACAGATTTTCATTGAACAAATTTTTGTGTGAAGTTCATGATACTCTGCACATTTGTAAAGAAAAATGCAAACACTGCTTGACCAACAATTTTGGTCATGCTTTGATTTGAAATTGAATGTGTAGAGTTCCCAATGCATATTATGGAATTAACAGCTATTCTAAGGATTTTGAGCTTTATTCATTTTTTTTAAAACTCACTGCTACTGGAAACAGTGTAAGCATGTGAAAGCTAATAATATAATCAGAAGTATTTTTGCAATATCAAACAGCCCCATATACCCAATATTATGTCCTGTCAAATGAATGAAACATGAAGAGTGAAAAAAGTATAGCTTTGACAAAATGAGTCAGCATGAAGTGAAAGCTTGTTGTTGTTGTTGTTGTGTTGTCATTCCCTCCCCGATGTACCATATGTGTCTGATGGCTCAGACTGTGACAATTTGGAGGGTCTTGCAGGACTTGGATTGCACCCATTGCTCCAGCTGCTGCACCACCTCCTTCAGTTTGTCCAGAGCTGCGCCTGAGTCCTGCTGACGCTTCCCCCTACCCCACCAGGACCTCAGCCAGGGGGCCCCGACGGGCGTGTGTCCAGCACAGAGGCCGTGGAAAAGCTTCTGGAGGTCCTCGAGCAGGGCGAATGAGCGGCAGCCCATCAGCTCCACAGGCACGCTGCTCCTCGTTGTCGTCTTGCCAAGGTGGACCACCCACAGCTTGGAATGACTGAGCATCTTGAGCGCCAAGGGGTAGAGCTCGTAAGCTGAAGCGGGTACTGTGTGCTCAACCCAAGAGGGAGTGAGCAGCTTTCCCATGGACTCGTCTACCATGGGGGAGAGATGCACAGGTTAGTCGGACAGATCTATGGGAAATGGGCAAAGAGACACCTACAGTGTGTGTGACTGCAATCACAACTTTATATTAAATTAAAATCACTCAATTACTTCTGTAGGCCTACTCCATGTCTGTATGATGTGTAAATGCCCTTCTGTGTGTATGATGACATTTTTAAAGCCTTTGGTACCGAGGTCTGCGGCGTGGCAAGGCAGCACGACGAGGACCCTGTCGGCGCTCTCGGCGACGGTGTGCAGCCAGCGGAGCGGGCCCAGCTCGGCCAGTCGGCCCCGCTGCCACACGTCGATGGCCACGCTGCAGCCGCCGCTGCTCTGCAGGAAGTCAGCCAGCGCCAGCACTGCCCGCTGGAACACGGCGTCAACGGCCGGGTACACCATCAGCACCGACACAGGAACCAGCTCAGGGGTCATCTTAGACAAGCTTCTTGAGCGACCTATATCTGAATTTGGGGGGGGGGGGGAATCACAAATAGTTCACAAAACACAGAGAAAGCCACAAACTTATTAATACTGTGACATTACTGTAACTAAAAGCATTGATTGCTGAGAGTGCTTAGTGGAGTGGAACAGTGTCATATAAATGCAGTCCACAAAAATCACATTGCTGAAGTTTTGATCACACTTCTATGGCCAAAAGAGATTGTCGTTGACTTTCTTCAAGTGGGTATAAATTGGATACTAGGATATACCAGATAATGACAGAAGAGAAACCAAAGGCTTGCCAAGAACTGTACATTGGGCGTCCCACTGAGGACCAGTGAAACTCACAGAGGCCGACTCCAATGGCAAACACCAGCAACATGGCTAGCATGGCCAATGGCACGATCCAAGAAGCGCTGGACTGTTCCTTTTGCACTGCGTGATGACAAGGTGAGCCATGAAGTCAACACAATCTCAACCCAAATAAAAAAGGCTGCGGCAGACAACTTACATACTTACCTTTAAATGTGGGTGGATGTGCTTTACAAGGGAAAAAAGAAGATTGTAATTAACAACACACAAATAAAATTGAAAAAATGACTTTGAGGAGAAAATGTTTCCGTAATTATAGGAAATAGATAATGGACTTACCAGTGGTCTGCCTGGTGGTTTCTGCAATGATTGGATTTTATGATTTTAACAATCCCACCATCATTTTATAAAGCCACATCTGAATTAGTGGTTTAATTGTCAGTTTCAACTGTTAATTTGCACTAATGTACTCATACCTTTCCATCTACTGCAACTGTGATGGTTCATCATAATGATGTTGTCACAACCTGAGACACATTAAATGAACGTGAGATAGTGAGTGATTATATGTTTCAGATTTAGTGTATGTATTCACTGTATCAACTGCTAACCAAACACATCATTGACCAAAGCAAACTGGGCTGCTACCTGGAGTGGATATAAATGTCGATTTTGATATTAGTATTCCAGATCCGTATGGTGGTTCTGGCAAGTTATATGCCACTATGGTGGTGAAGTCATCAGGTTCAGCATGGACTTTGTAGCTGAACCACAGCTATGAAGGAAGTAAAACAAACAAACAAAAAAAGTAAAATGGGAACAATATTAGAAGAGCAAATTTGACCCATCAGAGATAATCAATTAATTTAATCTGTACAACATACCACGTCTGCATCCCTTATTGAAACACTGTTGAATGATGGGTTATACTGACAGTAAAGAATATCTTTTTCTGACACATCAAGCAGTAGTCCAATCAGAGTATTAATGCTCGCTGTAAATTGAAATAAAGCAGGCATGTATCAGTATGTTGTATTCCTGTGACTTGGAGATGGAACTGACACGTATCTATACAATACATTTTGTCAGACTGATCTCACCATCTACTTTGATAGCCCAGGATATATTTAGCATGGGTCCATCGTCAGTGGAGATGAGCGCTACTCTCAGATCGTGTAAAACGGATGGGTTGCTCTCATACTCTTCATAGGCTCCAGGAGGCACTGGGTAGAACAGTCATGTGTTAGAGATTCACTCATAAATAGATTGAAACATGCACATTGTGGATGGAGATATGTCAAGTGTCCTACACTGGATTTCCTTCAGGCATCAAGCTTTCAGTGTTCTTGAGGATTTTTGTTAAACTATGAGTGTGAATCCAGTCAAAACAAAAGAGGCTATCATCTGGAGAAAAGCTACATAAAAGTAAACAAAACATGAAAATAAAGCAACAAATCACACTTACCCTTAGAACCACAGGTAACATTCTAAATAGAGAATGCATGAAATCATTTAGTGCAGCACATTGCATAACATTACGCACAACGTGTTTTTAATCAGCTTTATTAAGAATGAATTATATTCTTCATTAGATTCTCTTTCATATTACTATTAATGTTTTATATTACAGTTTTTTTTACAATTGCTTAAACACTAAAATTAAAAGTATCCCAGAGTTAGCAAAACCTTACACTCAAGGAGCAAAATATCAGACTCCTCTCTTCTATTTCTGACAGAAGGAAGGAATGTGGGTGTATATTTCCAATTCCAATTCCATCTACAAAGCAAGCCTGACCTTTTTGACCGAAGTGTTTTGACCGAAGTGTTACATTTCGCAAAAAAGCAAGGCATTCTGCTAATTCAGGTTTTCAAAATTGTGCTTAAGCAATTGAAAAAAACTGTATGCTAGTGTAGCCAAGAAAACTGTAAAAGCACTTACTATCTGAGAAGAGCTTGAGACAAGAATGGCTGAATCAGCCTTGTGGGGTCCTCCTATTTTTTGACAAAATAAAAGCAAGCCATTAGCAGAAAAGTAGATCAATAACAAAAGCATCATGCACACTAGTTTACCACATGGGTCAACCATAACTCCATCTCTCTCTCTCTCTCTCTCTCTCTCTCTCTCACACACACACACACACTTTAAATGGACTTACCCAGAATGACACTGGAATTGATATTCTAAAAAAAAAGAAAGTTTAGTAAATAATTTATGAACACATAGCCTACATTGCCTACCTTATTGCCAACAACAACAATAACTAGGCTAATAACAACAAGAAGAACAATAAGAACACCAACAATAGCCTAATATAGGGGACATTCCAGAATTAGAGGACATTTGGTGTCCCCCCCTGATATTTCAAATACTCAAGTCCAAAATAACAAAAATGTTTATATAACCTGCAAGTGAAACTGTCATAAAGCAAAACATAATAATCTGCTGGGGAAAAGTGGTTCCTTTACATGATTAAAAATACCGATTAGTTCTGGAACACCCCTTAAAATGGGGTTTTTATCCTGTCCCCGGCTCCTGATGACCAACTTTTAAACCAAATTGAACAGCTAAAATAAGTCTTTAATATATTATCTTTTGCAGTATTTTGTGGATACGCATCTATTGTATCTGTAAAACAGAATTTCTTTGATTATAACATATTTTGAATACTATTTATTGTGCCATGAAGTTGTGTCCCCAAATGTGCACGCAACCCTGTTACCAATACCATTTTTGCCTGGCTGATAAAGGGTTAAAATATTATGTCATGTTACAAACAAGAAATGACATCATCCAATCATTTTCAAAAAACATGGGTAGACAAAAGGTGAGTGTCCTCTTCCAATTTTAATATATTTTCAAACTTTTCTGGGATAATTGAGTACGTAAAGCTTAACCACGCAACCCTGTTACTCATGTTTTAAGATTAATGTTGAATCATTTTTATTTTCTGTATTTGTATAACCACATTGGTCCTTGACCTTGGTAAAATAGCTAAATTTTACAGCTAGCTTCTGTTCATAAGGTAGATGCTATATTAGCATTAATTTGCAACCCTGTTACTCACAACCCTGTTACTCTAATTAAAGTAACATGGTTATTATCATAGTTATCAGGGTATTTTTTGTTAACTATGATATATTTATGATTAAATATGCTGAGTTAAATTATAAAAATGAATTCATTTGTATAATTAAACATTATTTACATATTTTAAATAAATTGCCAGATTTTCTTCTGTTAGTACAGCGTCATTGCAGCATAGTGTGCTACAATACATGTTGAGATTCAATTACAGCTGAAAATAAACACATTTTGGTTAGATATTTGTGATTATTTGCAATAGATAGGCCTAATATCAGAATTTCTAATGGATTTCTACAGATTTGTGATGTTATGACTCAATTTGCAACCCTGTTACAAAAACATTTTTATTAAAATAAGGATAAATAATGGTAAGTAATTTTGCTATCACACAAAAAATTACATCAATAGTCCTTAGAACAGCTTATATGATTATATGCACAATGTATCTGAGCATATTTGAGAATAGATACTGGAATTATTAAAAAAAACTGTATGTCACTGTTCAAATGGAAGATAATTAAGCCTGTGATAGTTAGTCTAATTAACATATATAATATATATTAACAATCTTACCTGAAATCATATGACTATTCGGTGTAAAATGACTTCCTTTATTGAATGAAAAAGGATTTACTGAAAAATATTTTAAAAATATACTTTTTTCATGCCATTTTGTATTTGTAACAGGGTAGCGTATAACTACATGTACACAGCAAATAAAACATTTGAGGTGGAAAAAGTACCGTTGATGCCTGAGCTTGACAAATCGTATAATTTAGTAGTTTATGACCTATATTTATTAAATATTCAACATAAAATGTTAAAATAGAAAATAATTATTTAAGAAGTGTAAATGCCAAAATGTCCTCTAATTCTGGAATGTCCCATAGTTCAATGCACTAAATAAAAATTAAACATTTTAAGCATTGTACAAGAGTAGCCTACACAATTGGGGCTACAAGTATTTCATTTAAAGGATCATTTAAGCTTACTGGTGATGAGAAACTCCAAACAACTGTGATGAGATTCCATATTGAAATCCAGTGAAGATAATGGCAGCGGGACCCCATGTCACCAGAGTTTGATTGTGCAAAGTGAACTCACTTGAGAGAGTTACAGATCATATAGGTTCTTTGTGGGTGTGGACTCATGACCTGCAGTGCGCTACTCTCTCCAAGTGCTTCTTCATACTGTAGCCTACTTGATAAGGCTATTCATGAGAAGAATTTTAAAATGGCTAGAACATCAAGTCATTCGTAATCATAAAGCTAGCCTACTGATTTAACAGTGACTTGTCGAATTAATATCATATTATTCATCACATCAAACAATCGAGCATAGCCTAGTACTGTATGAAATGAGGACAGCACTAGACTAGCGGTTGAAAAGAAACCTAGTTGAAGCAACGTCCCGTAACCTATCAGAGGCAACTGATAGCCTACGTCTCCAAACTCCGCCCCAGACGGCTGGAGAGTTGCTGGCGATATTAAGTGACTTGTTGTTTTCATACACTTTCGTATGCTACGAAATACTTGTGCACGTAAGTGTGTTTCTTCACATTGACGTTGTTCTGATTTTGAAATAATTTGCTAATCGGAGCATAATCCTTGTCAGTGAGTGCCTAATCTGCTTTAAGTATTACAAATTTTATCTCACACACCACCGCCGTCGTTGTTGTTGCTGTTCCGTGTTTTGAAAGAAACCTTTCTGCGTCCTACTACTACCACACAATATGCTTACAATTGGAATGTAGTCATATGTTGCGCAATTGGAAGGTTTTCAGATAAAATACAATGTGCAAAGAGACTCACAAAGACCCTGAACGTAACATTATAGGCTATAGGCTACGTTATGCCCCCTTGCAGCAGCTGCAGCAGCCACTTTTTCCCCGTCTGTCTCGCTGACTTATTGACACATTTTGAAAGGACGCTTAGGCTATGTGTTGATTGGTTTTGTAAAGTTGTTTGGTTTGTTGAGGCGAACATTTACAGATAATATTTGTATATTACTTAGCTAGCCTATATAAAAACATTGACTAATAAACTGTCACCCATAATGGAAGTTTTCTTCAATGCGTCATAACCTCATTGGCTACTACACTCCTTTTCTTTAGGACCCTGTCTGTCTTTTCTATCATCACAAGGACTTGGCATTGGGACATTTTGACTTTGCATGAAGATCAGTCAGACCAAAAGTCAGCATGCTCTCATTCACACTGGCCAGAACAATGAGTTATGGCCTTGGCAGGTGTCTCAATCTGGCACCCAACTCATGGTCCTCCCAGGCCTTAACTCGGATATGTAAATGGAACTGTAGTTACAGCACAACCACTTCCAACCAGAGGGCCCCTTCTTATAGCTATGTCATCGTAGGGGCCGGCTCCGCAGGCTGTGTGCTGGCCAACCGGCTGACGGAGAACGCGTCCGAGTCAGTCCTGCTCTTAGAAGCCGGGCCCAAGGACATGCACCTCAACAGCGTGCGGCCCCCTCTGCCAGCGGTTGTAGTCTTCGGCGTGGCCGCGGATGTACAAACCATGGCGTTGAGCGAGGGATAAGCCACCTCCACACTCGGCCGGGGCCAGTAGGACGTGCTCTACTGGCCCCGGGGCCGCGTGTGGGGTGGCTCATCCTCGCTCAACGCCATGGTGTACATCCGCGGCCACGCCGAAGACTACAACCGCTGGCAGAGGGAGGGCGCAGAGGGCTGGGACTACGACCACTGCCTGCCCTACTTCCGCAAGGCTCAGGCCCATGAACTGGGCGCTGACCGCTATAGGGGAGGCGACGGGCCGCTGCACGTGTCCCGGGGCAGAACCAATCACCCCCTACACCAGGCGTTCATCGATGCTGGCCAGCAGGCCGGGTATCCGTTCACGGACGACATGAACGGCTACCAGCAGGAGGGCCTGGGCTGGATGGATATGACCATATACAAAGGTCAGGACCTCTGGAGAAACTCAACTTCACTAAGCATGTGCCCAACTACCCCTCTCAATCAATTATTAAATGCATTTATCTCATATACTGTTTTAAGGGTATAGCCATGTTTTTAAAGGCATCGCTCAGGTTCCCATGAGATAGTAAATGGGAAATTTCCAATTTAGTGGGAAACTTCTCAAAATAGTCATTTTATTTTTTTAGCTCTTACTAATGCAACAAGCAATCCAAGAACATGTACAGTGAATGATGTGTAGCGAATGAGCACAGGTGTCACAAAGTGTTTCTTGACTGTGGTCACCCACAGGGAAAAGGTGGAGCACAGCCAGTGCATACCTGCGGCCCGTGCTGTCCCGACCCAACCTGAAGGCAGAGGTGCGCTGCCTGAGTACCCGCATCCTTTTCGACGGGACCAGGGCAATCGGCGTGGAGTACCAGCAGAATGGAGAAACTAAAAGGGTAAGGTCACAAAGAGTTTGCACCGTTCACAGCGCAATGAGTTAAAAATGTCAGCCATTTGGATTGCTTGCTCACATGCTTTGATTGCTCACTACATGCTTTGATCTGCATCTCGAGTTACCGATATGTTGATAATTGGGCGATGATATCAACTTTATGATTGCAGGGTAATTCCGAGGTCAGCACAAGACAGTGGAGTCTGGGTGACTGACTGGACAATGAATAAGACATAATCTTGATAACTTGATGCTATTATAGCTTACACATTCAGGTTTCCCCCCTCTGGGTTGTGTTATGCATGATGTGAGGCCCTCATTACTAGGGTTGGGTATCGTTTGAATTTGAACGATTCCGATTCCAATTCCGATTTCTTATTTCGATTCCGGTTCCTAGCGATTCTCGATTCCGATTTTTTTAAGAGGCAGGGTCAAAAAAAGTTTAGGATATTTTAAATGAGCTAGCTAACCAACAGTCTTTCTCAGGGTATCTGCACATTTTCCAAGTGCAAATTTAAAGACGTTTAAGACCTTTTCAAGACATCTAAATGAAACTTAAGACTATACCACGGCAAAAAGATATATATGACTGTTTATGCAATAGTTTTTTTTTCCTACTAATTTTAACCCCCACCCCATTTTGGATTTCTACAGAAGTTACCAAATATATTTTGGCGAAAGAAAAATAATTGTGTGTGAATTACCTTCAAAGCTATAAATGCCCAATTTTAGGGTCTGGGCTGCTTGCTTTTGAAGCTGGCTGTACATATTTGGTTTTGCTAACTGCTGACTGACTGTTCTTCACCAGTGTCTGTAGTAGCCTAGGCTACTTGCCAAAGACATGTGCACTGGACTGGATTCCCTTCAATATTTTTTTTCAAAGTTAGACTAAGCCATTTACATATTTTAATAAGCCTACTTTATATAATTTACTATGCGCATCTATTGTCCAATATGCAGCACAGCAAATTAAAGTTAATCCACTACTTTACATTTTGCATACCAGTTGTATCTAAACCAACCAAAGCTTGACTGAAACATTGTAAAACCATTGACTTGTTTTAAATTAATTAAGAGACTCGCATGATCCTGCTGAAAACCGCTGGTTTCATCTCAAGCACGCACGTATTATGAACACACGTTTTTTTTACATGTTTACATTAAAAAAATATGCGGTTATAGTTCACAACTTTTGCGAAGTAGGCCTAGCCTACTGGTAAACGCTGGCAAGCAAGCTGCTGGCAGATATTACAGGTAGGCTATTATAACTTAGACAGATATTTTCTTCCCTAGGCTAGGCCAGCAACACACGCTGGAAAGATGCAAACAGATCAACTTAACATATACAGTATTTCCTCCTGATTGCGAAGCACTGCACATAATTTGACCAGCAGTCTTCGCGTCCATAGTTTGTGAAACGATGCTGCGTCCGAGCAACGATTTTAGATGCCAAGCGCAACTCCAAAAAGGAGAACAAATAAGCGTCCGGCTTGAGGCTACGCCGGACAGGGCTTTTAAAATCCATATGTCCGGCCTAAATTCGAACGTATGGCCAACCTATCGCTCTTTCTTTCTCTTGCTCATTCTACCGTAGGCTTCCTCATTCCACGTAGGCTACCTGTATATCTCTCTGGCCTCAGCTACACCACGAAAACGTCAGGCATATTATTTTGTACATAGGCCTACTGTATTACTGTTTTCACTCCTTTAACCACACCCGTGAAAAACATCTTCACTCTGCAACCACTACACTTCCTCCCGTAGCCTCATAGCCTAGTCACTTATACAATTGCCTTTTAAATACACGAAACTGGATTGAGACATCACTCGCTCTCTTGCACTCGCTGGCGGTCCCATACGCACATTTAATACCTCTCTTTCGAAAATTCAGTTGTATTTAAGACTATTTAAGGATCCGCGGGAACCCTGCTTTCTGAATTAAATAGTCTGACCTTCTCCATGAATTTTTATTCTATGAACTATGCGCTTCTTCGTTGGTGTTCAGCCGTTTCTTCTTCAGGTCGGCGGACTGGGAATCGAAACTAGGAATCGAAATTTAAACTTTTGAACGATTCCGGGAAAATCGCAAAGATAGTCCCGGTTCCAACCAATACTCGATATTCGATACCCAAGCCTACTCATTACAGACAGTGGATTCATGTGTGTTCGTGACATGTTTGTCTGTGTGTGTGTGTACATCCGTATGTGTGTGTGATTGGTCAGGTGTATGCAGAAAAAGAGGTGATACTGAGCGGTGGAGCTATAAACTCGCCACAGCTCCTCATGCTGTCCGGCGTGGGCAACGCAGATGACCTCCAGGAGCTCGGCATCCCTGTGGTCCAGCACCTGCCAGGTGATCTCCACTCCTCTGTGTTCCCCACCCCTTCTCTGTTTGTTCCCGGTTCTGTTTCCGTCTTTATTCCTAGAAACAAATGTTGAAAAGAGCTTTCTTAAGCTATTGATTTATTCAAACACTGTTAATGTTAATGGATAACATTTTATTTGCTCAAGTTTGTTGAATATGTATTTAATGAGGTAAAATGAGGTCATGTATTCATAGCACTGATCTTTGAATGTCTAGATTAATGTTTAATGTTTTCTAGGGGTAATTACTTTCTGTGTGTGTGTGTGTGTGTCTGTCTGTGTGTGTGTGTGTGTGTGTGTGTGTGTTTGTGTCTGTGTGTATGAATGTTGTTGTGCCTGTGCGGTTGTGTTTGTCTCCACAGGAGTGGGCCAGAATCTGCAGGATCACTTGGAGTTGTATGTTCAGCAGCAGTGTACCCAGCCCATCACACTCTATAAAGCCCAGAAGCCCTTCCACATGCTCCAGATTGGCATAGAGTGGATGTTGCAGCAGACAGGTAGCTTCACTGCCTAAACTTCAATGTGTTGTCATGTGATACAGACATGAAAGGCGCTGCCAGCAACAGCAAGCTGCAGTTAAAGGTTGAAGTTCTTAGCTGTAAAAGCATGACTGGTGGTGAGTTTGAGAGTGTGACAGGGTGGTGTGTCACTCCGTCGTCTGGTCCGTCTCCTAGGCTACGGGGCCACGGCGCACCTGGAGAGTGGGGGATTCATCCGCAGCCGACCCGGCGTCACCCACCCAGACATCCAATTCCACTTCCTGCCCTCGCAGGTGGTGGACCACGGCCGAGCTGCCTCCAAGATTGAGGCTTACCAGGTGCATTTCCCCTACAGTTTTGAATTTGCAGACTTTTTTCTACTTTTTATTTACTTTCTCTCTCACCATTGTGCTTTCTCTAGCTACTTTTAGGCAACCCATGCATACATGCATGCTCAACTCCAACTGTTTCCATGTAAATGTCATTGAAGTTTCTACGGTCATGTCTTTCCTTGAAGTAAGCTCGGACTAGTTAAATGGAACTGTATACATTTATTGAATGTGTCAAGCAATAAAATGGGTTTGAAGCACGAGAAACACCAAGCCTCATAAACATGGTAGGGTTCAATAAGGGACGTACAAGCCGCTAATTTGCCATCAGTGTTTTTAAGGACAGCATGAACCACAAATGCATGTTTCAAAATAGCAGACGTGATCAAGAAATTACATTGAACACTGTGATTACATATGGTTCCTGGATATAGCTTTTTGCATCAAACTTTTTGCATCAAACGCCTTGTGTGGCATTAGTAGTTGTGTGGCAAAAATAAGTAAAAGTAAGTTTAATTGAAATGCAGGGACGTCGTTAGGCTTATTTTGGGCAGGCTGAATCCAACCTAAGATGATCAAAAGCCCCCCTAAAAAATATATAGTAATAACATGCGTCCAAATTCACATCCATTATTTTCTGTTGAATTGCTCACAGAGTACTTATCTCACATAAATCACACAGATGTCACATAAAAGAGCGGAACAGGAGCTTTCCATTGATATTAGTGCTGGGATAAACGGTTTGCGAGAAAATTAACATTGGACATACATGAGACACATGCTCAGTGTCTTTCTCAGTCAAGGGGTCCTTGGGCTGAAAAACGTTGAAGACCCCTGGACTAATATAATATTATCTGGTTAAAAAGGGTCATAGCGTAGTCTAGGGTGCAATTGTTTAGGTTTGAATATTGTTTGAATATTGTTTATTTGTTTGATTATTGAATGATCACATAAGTTAACAGTAGTTTGTAGTAGCTAGTAGTTAAGCACTACCCTAGTTCAACTTAAAAAGAGCACTGATGAAATGATCAAATACTACTATACTTCCAAGACTATAGTTCCAGGAGAGGAAGGGTGGAGAGAGTAGGCAGTGTGTAATTTCTAAGTCTGTACATCTACACATTTCATTGTATTCTGCAACTTTCACATCCAGTCAGCGAAAAATAACTATAGAAATCTTTTAGTATTTTGTATTATATATTATTATTAGAAGCATGATCACATCATACTTTCCCAGATATGCGTAGCCTATACTGTCTTGAAAACTATATAGCCTAGTATAACAGATGGCCCTTAAAATGAGCTTAATAGTAAAATTACACTGAAAATAGCCTAGGCCTCAAAGGGTAGGCTACCTACCAATTCACTGAAGCCCTTTTAAGGTTTTTTCGACCAGCTCTATGCACACGCATTACCTACAACCCTGGGGGCTAAGCCCAGCAGCGTACAGGTTGCATATTATGATCCGTGGCACATATACTCTTGGTTGTATGATGATGAAAATGTCCTCCTGTGTCACTGAAGGGATTTTATTATTCATAATTGGATAGGTCCATGTTGGACCGATGAGGAGCACCAGTATTGGATGGATGAAACTGAAGAGCAGGAATCCACTGGATCACCCAATCCTTCAGCCCAACTACCTCACCACAGGTAAGTGTTGTTGGATTGAAAACAGATGCCCAACTTTCTATCTATGTTTTTTAGTGGCAGTGGCCTAAGGCAGTAATTTGAGATTGCGACAGCGTTAGTGTTGTATTTATTTTGTTTTCTCTTTCGGCTTCACCATCCCTGCCCCTTAGATATTGACATATGGGAGTTCAGGCAGAGTGTGAAGCTGTCGCGGGAGATCTTTGCTCAGAAGGCCTTTGATCCGTTCCGAGGCCCCGAGGTCCAGCCGGGCCCGGGGGTCACCACGGACGACGAGATTGACGCCTTCGTGCGGCAGAAGGCGGACAGCGCGTACCACCCGTCCTGTACCTGCAAGATGGGCGCCGTCACAGACCGCATGGCTGTGGTGGACCCCCAGACGCGCGTCTACGGTCTGGACGCGCTCCGTGTGGTCGACGCCTCCATCATGCCCAGCGTGGTCAGTGGCAACCTGAACGCGCCCACTATCATGATGGCTGAGAAAGCTGCCGATATCATCAAGGGCCTGCCGTCACTAAGTGACCCCGGGGTGCCCGTCTACCAGCCGCCCAGTTTAGAGACACAGCGGTGAGGGGGCTCGTCCTGCCCACTACAGGTGCCTCACACCCTCAGCATTATGTTATACACTAAGTGGTACTTGGCTTACCTGCTGTTATATGTCACAGGCTAAACAGCTAAAAACATCAGGATCATACTATTTCACTGTCAAAATGAATAGAAACTTAAGAAACTTAATTATTTGTGATGCCTTAAAGTGCAATTTAATTGTCATAATGAATGCTTCTGAAATGATCATTCCGTTGAGCCATCCTGGAGATTGAATAATTATTTTTGAAATTAGAATGATATATATTTTTGCGAAGTTAGATGTTGTGTAGCATGTAAGTAGTAGCAGTGTTACATATGGTGACATGCTGGTGTCATTTTTAAACAGAGTAGCATAGGCAGCTTAATCTTCTGAAATTCAAAGGGTAACCAAAGGGGTCAGATTAATCTCCTTCAATTCAAAGGCTAACCAAAGGATAAAGATTTTCATACAATAGACAAAACTAGCGTGGCAAGACCAGGACCACCAGAGTCCCTACAACATTTTATTGCCACACTTATTTTAACAGTAATACAAATTTTCAGTGCTTTTTGTAATATATCACATTTTAAACTGCAAATCATGTCCCCAAAGCAGGGCCTTCTCATAGTGTATTTTATCCAAACCAAGTAAGACTGTTTTATAATGCAGAGACATGTTCACATTTCATATTAAAGGTGCTCTAAGCGATGCCACGCGTTTTTTAGGCTAAAACATTTTATGTCACTTACTGCAAACAGCACCTAACCAATCGCTAGCTGTCTGTGTCCTGAATACACTGTAAAAAAAATGCAATCTCTGTGGACAGCCCAGGCTTCAAGAACGGCAACAAAAACAACCTGGGCAAACCTAGCCCATTAAACATAACAAACTGTTCCAGCAAATCACAGACGAGATGCGCGTTTAGGAGAGTTTCAATTGCACGGGAGCAGCACGGGATGGAGGGGGAGGAAGTAGCGAGCTAGCTCTCTGTTTTGTTTGAAAGTCAACAGAAGTGACGTTGCCCAGCATCGCTTTAAAGAGCACCTTTAAGGAAGACTGAAAGAGCGGATGATCAGTGTTTCAGGTTTAAGGTAGTGCAGTGAAATATTTGGTGTGTCATGTATGAAATACTATGATATTGATTTCCTCCCCTAGTTTAACACTCCATGTTCCCAAGGTGCTTTGATCATGTTCTGTTACCAACACACTTCTGTAACTATAGGGCCTTCAGAATAGTAATATGCATCATGCAGACATGTGGACTCTTACTTTTCTATACCTCCTATCCTCTGCCTGCATCAAACAAGGGACCTCTTTCTGTAAACACTAATGACAATGAAAACATTCCTGTTAAAAGGGATGTACGTACACACACACAATATGCACACAAACGTCCAGTTATCATCACTTTATAAGTCTTACCAGTTTGATTTTCAGTGTTATTTTGGAGCATGTATGTCTTTATCAAGGTAGATGTGATTCCTGAATGTTTACAAGTTAATTGTTGAATTATATGATATGCTTATATTTCATTATACTTACATTCAGTTTGATTGCTTCATCAGTATGGCTGCCTGCCGTGTAGAAATGCGATCTGTCTAAGCAAATGCTCATTTGCACTAAATGCGACCTTACAAGTGACCTTCAAGCACTGCCTGAAATGTGACTGATAGAGTATTACTCACTTGTGTAATATGAATGTCAACCAGAGTTCCTGAGGAACTTAATCAGCTAATTAGCTGATTAGCTGATCATCTGTCATATCTGCTATAGTGCCTATGTCCCCCTTCCTTTCTCCCCTTATCAGTATAAAGGAAATCAGTGAATGTGAAGAAAATTGTCATAAGAATTTGTTTTTCAATTTTTTTGATGATTAACAACTAAATGACAATGTTTACATTTCATTTTAAAAGCTATTTGTTACACTTCTTGTACTCGCTACATGCTTGAATCCTTAAAAAACAATAAATTCATAAATTTCAAGACAAAGATGAGAAAAGTGAAATGTTTTGAAGTATTGATCACCTTATGTACTTATGAAGTTATGTAGGAAGTGACGCCCATTTGGAATGCCCCACCGACAGCTTCAGAAGCTAAGTGGCTTTGCTTTGGTAGAGTGTGTGTGTGTGTGTGTGTGTGCGTGTGCGTGTGTGGAGGGGGGTCATCTATGGCAGTAAGCAACAATTCCATCAAATTAAACAAACCAAAACCACAAACTATGTATGCTAAACTGACTCTCTCACAAACCAACTGTCAGCTTTGGAATCACTTTCACTTTAGACCCACTGTTTTTTGTTTTTTTTTCAAAAAGATTTTAGATGTTTAATAGAACTTGGTACAAAAAATAATTTGGTAGAGGAAGTAAATGGCAGTTACAGTTCAGTTGCTTTGGACAGATGTGACCGAGGTGTTCACGTTTGCAAACAGCAGCACACAGTCGTAGTCCCCATTCAAACTGGCTAGCTATTGGAGGGTACTTGGAGGTCGGAGGCTGAAGGGTATGTCATTGGTAGCAGTGCTGATGGCAGTAATGGCCTTAAGATGGCGGCTCCTGGTCTGTTCCAGAGTGGAGTCAAGAGTGAAGGACTCTGTACCTGAGGACTGGGAGCAGTCAGTGTACAACACAGGTGAAACCACCAACAGCGTTCACATTTTACAGTTACAAAAGATCATTGAGCATTTTAATCATCACCATATATAGAATACAGGTCCTAACAGGGTATAAAAGAGAAGCAGTTTGAGTTCACTGAAATCAATACACCAAGCTTCATATCAAAATGATCTGTTGGTTTGTCAGTTAGAAAACCCCTAAGCGGGGAAGCACTGATGAAGTCTGTGGTATCAGATCTCTGGAATCTGATACTGATCAGATTGATTTTTTTTCTCCTGTAAAATCACACATACAAAATAGTTTCTTTGACCAACTCATCAAGCAGCATTGAAAATGCTAAAAAAAGCATATAAGGATTTTCTACTTGTGCACTTGTCATGAACAGGATAAGCAGAAGAGCTATCTTTCACTGTAGCCATGACTACAACTACAAACTATGACCTCCCCACCCCCCACACACTCTATTTGTCAGAGTGGGAAATATGGTGGATGATCTAACAAAAACTGACTGTTCAGTTACAGGAAACTGGTCTTCTGCATATCATGTGCACTGTAAATTCACATTGGCTCATATCATTCTAAAACAGCTATACTTGAATGCAATGCATCAGTGCGAAAAGACAAAATAACAAAAGGCAAAATAACATTGTACATCATGAAACATCTACGGGAGTTAAATAATAGCAATCTAGTCCACAAGAAGTGGGAGGATATTGCTAAGATATCTGCATTAGGCCGGTCAATTACAAAATATAAAGTATCTCTTTTAAAAGTATGACTACAATAAAATAATAAATAATACACCGAAACAAAAGAACTTTCATTGCCTGGCTGTTTGTGTAGCTTTGTGGGGTGTGATTTGGGAAAGAGGTGTAAATACAAAAGTAAGTCTGACTTTCAAGTTTGATAATATGGATTAGATGGCGTGATATCTAAGTAAAAACATTTATGACACCATGGATTGGAAAAAAGAATGGCAGATTTTTTTAGAAACTATGGTTCACTATTTAGGGTTCTTGGTGTGAACAGGAAAGGAGGTAAGGCATTGGAGGAGAGGATATGACCGTAACAGGAAACTTGATTGGTTGATATGTGAATTAAAAGAATAAACCCAGAAAGAGAGGTGACCTGTCTTGTTTAAACTCACTTAAAGGTGCAGTCCACAATTCAGTTTCGCCAAACGTTGATATTTGTGCTCAACAGCCAATCCAACGAGACCCTTCCCTTCTGTGCATCTGCAGCAGCATGTTGATTGGCTGAAATTGTTTATGGGTCGGTTCAAGCCACTCTGTTTGTTTGCCATTTACAGAGCCAGGACTGACAACATTTGTAAGCACAAAACACTGAACAGACAGTTAGAGGACTGTGAGAAGCAATTTGCTGAATGACAAAAAGTAGACCAAAATCACGGACTGAACCTTTAAGTCACCTCTTTAAAATATCATGCATTTAGCTGTCTGCTTCCTGTGACATCCCACAATCCTCTATTCTACACTACTGAATTCTCCTTGAACATTACTTCAGAAATGGGTGCCATATCTCTCCTTTTATCAGACCAGTTGGGCAAGTCCGAACACAGACTCATCCACTTCTTTGGAAAGGCACTTTTTTAAGTTTTCCCCATGCATGAGTTTGTGGTGGTGGCGTTCCGCTTCAGAGCGGACGCTATAGCGTGGTGATGCATATCATCTCGTCGGTCAGATCCTCCTCGTGCTTGCCACTGGGCTCAGCCTCCTCATCGCTGTAGTAGTGCAGGCTACGCTGGCGCGGGAGCGTGGCGTCGTCGAGGTCATCCGAGGTGCCACCGCCGTCCACCATGCTGCCGTTGAGCAGGTTGCTGGCGGCGCTTTCCATCTCGTCAATGGTCATCTCGCATGCGTCGGCGATCTCCTGCTTGGTCGCCGCCACGAACTTTGGGTCCTTGGCGTACTTCCCCAGTCCCTCTGAGATCAGTACCTGAGCAGAGGAAGATAGGACAGAGTCAATGAAACACTTCATTTCTGCAGCTATTCAGCAATTCTGCTATTCAGCTATTCTGCTGTTGGTGAATGTGTGTGTGTTGTCTGTATGTTACTGAGACCTTGAATTTCCCCTGGGGATCAATAAAGTATCTATCTAATCTAATCTAATCTATCCATCCATCCATCCATCCATCCATCCATCCACTAGGAAAAAACATAAACTTCTCACAGAAAGGTTGGTGATACAACTGTGCAAATATTAACATGCTCACTGAAATGTCTTTGGGTTCAGGTGGCCATTGAGACCTGGTTGGTAATCATTTAACCATCCTTGTTCATTTGTTCTGAGTCATAAAACCCATTAAATGGAGCCCTAAAGCAAACTAAGACATTTTCTCTGTCAATTCAACAGTGAGCTACAGACCAACGCATCTACAAACCCTGACGGAATTTATGCCTAGAACCCGCTCGAGGATAACTCAATGATGCTCCTCAGTATATACACTGCTCAAAAAAAGTCAGGGAACACTTCAATCACACATTAGATTGGTACCCTTACATTGTTTGATTTTTAGCACAGGTAAAACTGTTTTGAGGTGAGAGTTTGCAAGAACAGTCAGGTTTGTGAATGTGGAAACTATAGGGGTTCCCTTAAATTTGTTTTTGAGCAGTGTATGAGCAAGACTTTCTAATGAATGGGTGGGGTCATTACTTATTAAGTGAGGGGGTGTCCTTCAACACATTCCCGACCCTTGGGCCACTGCTAACACTCAGAGGCATGCGTTTGGGGCCAAGCAGTGGTGTAGTCTACGTGATACGCAGGACTACGCAGTATAAGCACTTAAAAAGCATCACCATCTCAGTATACCCACTTAAAATAGGCAAGGATACATATTAACATTTGGGGTTGATCACAGTATACCCACTACAGCTAACTGCTACATCACAGTATACCCACTACAGCTAACTAGACTACACCGACCAGTAGGCACGGATGAAGTGCCCTTGAGCAAGGCACCTAACCCCTCACTGCTCCCCGAGCGCCGCTGTTGTTGCAGGCAGCTCACTGCGCCGGGATTAGTGTGTGCTTCACCTCACTGTGTGTTCACTGTGTGCTGAGTGTGTTTCACTAATTCACGGATTGGGATAAATGCAGAGACCAAATTTCCCTCACGGGATCAAAATACCACTGGGCCAAGATGTGTGTTTGGTAGGGGGTGGGGTGGGGGGGAGGGTGTACTCACTGCCTCCACCAGGCTGTCAGCGCTGCCTCTCTTCTGGCTGTGCTTGCTGTGGAAGTCCAGCGGGATCTGCAGGCAGCCAGGGGCAGGGGCGGCGGCAGCGGTGTGCGATGAGGAGTTGGTGGCCGAACGTCCCGGCCGGTAGTGCGTGAAGCTGCGCGATTGCGTGCTGGAGCGGGACAGGCGGCCCGGCAGCTGCGGCGTGTACCAGGAGCTGCCGCGCGCCGTGCCGGGACTGCTGTTGGCGCTGGGCGGCCCGCCGTGCCAGTCCACCTGGATGAGCGGCGTGTAGGCGGCGGCCGGCGTGGTGGGCGGCGTGGCCCAGGAGCGGACAGAGCGGGTCGGGGAGAGCCGGACCCGGCTGCCGTCCAGTCCGGCCACTGCCATCACCTGAGTAGCCATACAAAGGCATGGGTCAGTGTGTTACAGCTGTAAAAATACAAGGCCTTCCCCTTTGTAGACTTGTAAAAATGACCTAAATTATGTTTAACTATTGATAAATGCTCTCATTAAATATTGATAAATTTCTCTCATCACCTGTGAATATAAATATTTGATTGTGTATATTTGGTTAGTTGTGTGCGTACCTTTGTATATAAGCTCTTGTATGTCTAATAGTTGTGTGTGTGTGTGTTGCTACCTGATGCTGCATCAGCTGGAGAGGTAGTGCAGTGCGGTGGTGAAAAACAGGAGACAGCAGCGCTTCGTCCTGACTGCTCTGCCTCCGCAGACACTCAATGTTGAAGGCCGACCTGTGAGGAGCTGCACAGCAGAATTGGACGAAGGGGTGACCCATCATCACATGGTACCACAAGCAGAGTAGCATCACAAACTCGTTCTGTTCTGTCCAGTCCCTTATTAGCATGTTTACTACTCCATTTCAATTCAAATATGTTGTGTGAAACGGAGAAGTAATATGAAATGCATTTTTGTCAAATTCCTATTCCTATGAGTCATGTTACTCGTGTTATGCTTGATGCACTGAGTGGTCTTACTCTGGGGGGAGAAAAGGAGATGGTCTGCACACTGTATATGGGCTCCAAGAAATACTTTATTTATTCTTAAAAGTTTGCCTTTTAAAAATAAAGTATCTCTTGGAGCTCATACAGTGTGCAGACCATCTCCTTCTCTCTCTGACACGTTTTGTCTGGCACCTGTTACAACATATTTTGGATGTGCGCACCCGTCTCTACAAATACGGACTTACTCTGGGGGGAGGTGGAGAGCAGCCGTCGTATGGGTGACCTCCTGCACTCCTGGTAGATGGGCTGCTCGTCATCGTCAAAGAAGCTCTCAGTATGGTGATAGCCCCTGGGCGTCTCTGGGTCGAAATCACTCACACTGCCATGGTACTCCCGGTAGAGTCTCCTGATTAAGCCGACAAGAAATAAACACAACATAAAAAGATAATAATAATAATAATAAATATAGCTGCAAGCAGCAATGTGGGGGCCAAGCAGTTGAGCAGGAGTTGTCATGGCAACCCAATGTTGCTACATTATACACACACCCAATTAACCCCCCATCCCACACACACACATATACACAGATAAACCTCCTCTCCCACACACCCCAATAGCCCCCCACACATACGCATACCCCAAATATCACCAAATGTATTGTGCGTCCTCAGGTTGTAGTCACGAGTCCACATACCAAGTTTGGTGTCGATACGAGAAAGTGTTGATAATTATAGCGCCCCTAGTGTTCAAAGGTCACTAAATATATTGAGCGTCTTCGGGATGTGTCCCGAGTCAATGTACCAAGTTTGGTGTCGATACGAGAAAGTGTTGCAAATTATAGCACCCCTAGTGGTCAAAGGTCGCAAAATTGATTGTGCATCCTCAGGATGTGGTCACAAGTCCATGAACTACTCTAGCGCCGCCCTAGTGGTTGAAGGTCACCAAATGTATTTTGTGTTCTCAGGATAAGGTCCCAAGTCCATATACTAAGTTTGGTTTCAATACGTGAAAGCATTGCTGAAATATGAGCCCCCTTTCTGTGATAATAGCGCCACATAGTGGTCAAATGTCATCAAATTTATTGAGCTTCTTCCTAATTGGGTCCTGAGACCATGTACTGAGTTTGGTGTTGATACGCGAAAGCTTTGCTGAGATATCACTTCACTTCCTGTTTTGCGGCTTCGCCACCAAACTTGATTGGTTACCACGGGCGACGGGTTATCAATATGGCTCCAAAAGGCAATGCTTTTCTGAGTCATGGTCTGAAGATCATCTGTGCCAAGTTTCATGAAAATCGGATGAACTTTGTGACCTGTGAAAACTTTTAAGTTACATTGATTAAATCCAATATGGCGGCCAGATCAATTATGTTAATGTCACAAAATCACATCTGTCATCCTTAGGGCCTCCGACAGACACCACTAGTACATTAACATTAACATTAACAGACACCAATAGCAAGTTTTAATTTCAAACACATTACCCGTTACAGGCCAAAATGTAATTTTGCTAATTATAGCACCACCTATAGGTCAAAAGTCATCAAATTTATTGAGCCTCCTCCTTATTGGGTCCTGAGCCCATGTACTGAGTTTGGTTTTGATACGTTAAAGCTTTACTGAAATATTTCTTCACTTCCTGAAACTTGATTGGTCATGACAGGCGACAGGTTTTGAATATGGCTCCAAAAAGCAATGCGTTTGTGAGTCATGGTCTGACGATCATCTGCGACAAGTTTTGTCAAAATCGGACAAACTTTATGACCTTTGATTCCTTTTAAGTGTTTTTGATTAAATCCAATATGGCGGAAGATCCAACGTCATGGAAATTGACGTCATGGGGTGCGTTGAGTTCGGCCTCATCCAAGGATTCCAAGTATACCTCAATTTGTATGGTTGAAACTTTAAGCGCATAGATGTAATGCAAAATCTGACACATTGGGGGCGCTAGAGCACTTGACATGAAAGTTAGTTAAATTAATCATATGACTATACCGAATCAATGTGCCAAATTTCCCAACTTTTTACTGTATGGTTCAATTGCAAATGAGCGTTTCGTTATAATAATAATAAGAACACATAGAATCACTATGGGTTGCCTCGCAGCTTCGCTGCTTGGCCCCCAATTATAATTACAAAATCGCAAACAGGGTAAAATGATTCATTTGTAAGTTTGCATCTTAACGAAGTGACACAAAAGTGACAGCTAAATAAAGTTAAGGTTCACTGGTATTTATATGATACTTTTATCCAAAAGCAACACAGACTGGCAACAGCAAGCTCAGGAATCGATATTGAAATGTCAGTCAGGCATAGTTACCGCTGCTCTGCCATACCTGTTAAATACATCCATGTAAATGCAGATAAGTAATCTAAAGCGATGATGGTGATACAGTACCTCCTGTCGCCTGCCAGCATGATGTCGTCCTCCTGGAAGTCCTCCCCGCTGTGGTACTCTCCGGAGTCCTGTTCCTCGTCACTACCATCCCCAGCCAAAGCCTCCTCTCTCCGAATGGTGGGGTAGTGGCTGACCCCCGAGTCCGACCTGGACGGGGTTTGAGCAGGGAGCAGGAGTCATGAAGTGCCTTGTCATTATCAGCATCACTATGGGTAGTTGTACAAAACTGACTAATACACATGGAAAGGGTAACAGTACCAGACACAGCCTATCCATGGTAGCTAAAGTTAGGACGCATTAGAACACACACACACCTACCTAATATAGGTCTCATAGTAGCGTCTTCTGTTCCAGTGGACGGGGGCGAGTGGAAGAGATGGAGAGAGCATGGGGGGGAAGGGGCAAAATGGGTAACAAAAGTCAATGGTTAATCACTGGTGCATATCTCTGTCAATGGAAATGGCCCATAAGGACTGAGAGAATGGCAACGAATGGCAACACGACAAACATATTTCGTAACACATGGACATGTCACGCACAGGGGTTGCATGGGAGGAATGTCATAAACAAGATGGATATGTCTGCCTACTATGGGTCGGTTTATAAGGTCAACGCAATTAGACGGTTTCATTGGAATTGGAATAAAGGTGGCTGTGGGCAGCTTGATGGGGTAGATTTCTTGAGCAGCTTTTCTCGTTCAAGAGCTACACGCTGGAGATATTGGCTCGCTTCATCTGCTTGCCCAGGCTTGAATGTGGGCCATGGCACAGAACTGGTGATTCCCTTTGAATTTCACTTCACAGCTCATCATCTTTCTGATGCCTTTGCCTAAACAAGAATTTCATGGCTGGTGAACGCCCGTGGTGTGGGGGTGTTACATGAAGGTGTAATTTGGCAATCATCTCGCTGTCTTGTTGAATATTCCAGTAACCTGAAAATCAGCTGTAAGGCTAAGCATTATGGCCTAAAATGTTTATCACAGTGTAAGTAGTAAGTATGGGACAATAACTATTTATATAATGGTAGAGGTACAGCCAATTATTTTAACATTTCAATAAAAAATGCCTCTGAAGTGGAGAAGCACAGACATGATGATGACAGCTATTACTGAATCCCTGAAACAGTATGATTACGACATATTTCACACCACACAGACGTATATCAAAATTCAACCTCTTTTTTACGCATGTATTTTGGTATCTGAACTGTTATTTCCAATATAACACCAGCCAGGTGCTGCCTAGGTCTGACGACATGTGATTCAGCAAGCCATTCAGATTCACTAGCTAAAGTCATGTCAAGTGCCAGCTTATTGAATAAAAACACCCCAATTTTATCCTATGTGGACCAAGTCTCCGCTCAAGACGAAAGTTCGTCAATTTTCTTTCACAAGCTCAGGACCTGTCGATACTCATGTCCGTATAGGCACAGGGACACAAACTGGCCCCTCTGAATAGGGCTCTTCTGACACAGTTGAAAAGGTTGTTGTGGTGCTTCATTCTTTTGGTATTTTGACCAAAGTATGACACAGAATTTCTCAAGACCTTGAGAAACTATTTAAAATTGAGAAAATGGGTCCAACATATCCTTTATAAATGAGCGACTCTTGTTGTATTGCAGGTATTGGCATAATTGTATTCCGATGTAACTTCTTGTATAATCTCTATGTACTTGGCCTCATTGATTCCCTGCTATCTAAAAGCAACTACCAATATGGTGAAATATAGTCAAAAAAATACATAACTTGGAGTATCTTCATATTGTATACCGCTTGTACTTTCCACCCCTAATCCTCATTAATTCTATTAGAAACAAGGAGCCAGATGAATGCACTGATTCTAGTTCTGGTAATACAAGTCTTGATGTTTATACTGGACAAATATTATCATTGTGTTCACAGTTCATGGTAAAGCAGCCAGCATCCACATCAGCAGGGTTGGCACTGTTAAAAGACTTGATAACATGCAAACTCTTGCCTTTTGGTGATCTAGTCGTTGATCATTCTGTGAAAGCTTTTAGTGCATAGCCTGGAGCCAGGTGTTTCACACAAGCCATAATAACTCAAAGATGATACTAGTGCTATTTAGCTAAAAGCAAGCTTTAGAGAGGAGCACATTGTTGCATTCTGAGATGGCACACAGCCAGATAAAGAATTTGCAGTGTGTTTTGCAGAGTGTATTGATTTAACTCAACTCTGAAGCTGAGAAGTCTTGGCAGTGCTTTTTCACGGATTTCTGAAGTGTATGTGGTGCAAAAAACAACATTATGCAACGTTGACATTTACCTGTTTTTTTTTTGTTGCCTTAACTGCTTCATAAAATATCATCCAGAAGGAATTGCGTGAGAAGTGAACATTAGCATGATGACCCCACTGGCGCTATAGAAAGTGTGTTTGTTCAAGGGAGGATGATGACATTGTGTAACATTGCAGGAGTGTTCATGGAAAACTACCAATGTGTCAGAAAGAGACGAGTTCCAGTTTAAAAAGGCAGGGTTACACACACACACACACACACACACACACACACACACACACACACACACACACACACACACAGACCTTCTGGAGTTCACCCTCCTGAGAGAGTCGGCGTCACCCCTGAGGTTGAGGTAGGAGCTGAGGGAGGAGATCCGGCTGGCGGCCGAGTGCTCGGAGGGTGGGTGGTGTCCCCCGTTGGTCACCGTGGGGAGAGTGGGCACGTTGGCATTGTTGAGGTTGGCGTTGGAGGACTTGTGGCAGAGGCCGGCGTTGATGTTGGCATAGAGCGGGCCGTCGTCCGACAGCGAGTGCGCGGGGTCAGCGTGGCTGTGGCAGGGGATAGAAGGGACCTGTAGGGGCCGCTGGGTGACGTTGGTCTGGCCGGCAGCGCCACGGTTGTCCCCATTCACATGGTTGAGGTGGTTGCCAAGAAGGCCTCCATTCCTCTGCAGAGAAGTTTACATATAAATTATAGGGCTGTCAAAATAACTGATTCATTTTGATTAATTAATTTGAGAAAAAATAACTGATTAAAAAAAATAGCGCAGATTAATCGATTCCGTATAACCTTTGACCCCGAGCCATTCTAGTCAGTAACCATTACCCTGTAAAATGAAGGAGAGAAAAGAAAATGTGCTGCCTAGATCATAGATTGGAACATTTGCTTTTAAAAAACGGTCTGATGGTGTTGATAAAAATAAAGTGTTGATTAAAATAAAGTCCTCTGCAATGTGTGCAGCAAGGAATTTGCATATCACCAGAGTTTGTCAAAAGAGAAATAGTGTTGACATTGAGGGGAGTGTTAATTTATTTTCATTGTGTCTTCAGGTGTGGCCTGAAATGCCTTGTATGTGAAAAAAAACTTTTTCCCGAAGCACTTTTGAATTTATTTCCTCAGCATATTAGGTCATATCATAGATTATTATGAACATTATTTGAACAGTGAAAATAATAATAAAAGAGTTTTTGAACTTTAATGTCACTAATGCTGATTATTCAATGATTCATTTGAATTTAAATATTTAAAATACTTTCACAGCAAAAATTATATATGTGATTAATTTAGATTAATTAATCACAGAGTATGTAATTAATTTGATTAATTTGATTAATTCATTTTTTAATTGATTGACAGCCCTAATAAATTAATTTTTAATTTTTAATTTAATAATTATTTAAAGATTTAATTTGGGTCTTTAGAGCCTTTATTGACAGGACAGTGGAAAGTAGACAGGCAATTATTGGTATTAAGAAATGACTTCAGGCCTCTGGGTGTGGGTGTGTGTGTGTGCAGTGCATATTGCATGTGCTGGGGGAAAGGGAGAAAATGTGTGCTGTGTGCATGCGTTTGGTTGTCATTTTGTGTTTTATAATGCTTTCTGTTTTAATAATGATTGCTAGTCCATCTTTTCCCTAATGCACAACCTACAGTTCACTCTCTCTCTCTCTCGTTGTGTGTGTGTGTGTGTGTGTCTGTGAACTACATTCCTGCACTGTCATAAACCCACACAGAGGACAGGAATGCTAGAAGAAGTCTCTGTTGATGTAATGTGGCTGTGCTTGGTCATTGATCTGTATCTGCTTGTCAAAATATGAAGATATCAAATAGTTTCAGAGATGTACCTAACACTATTTGAGCATGTTCTTTTTTTTCAGTCAGAGGGTATATCAGTAGAGCGCTCTGGGAGCCGTGGATATACGATCAGATAAACAGCTCTGGTCTAGACAGTGGACTATACGGTCAGTTAGACAGCTCGGTGAAATATGCTTTTCTTAAACTCTATCTATCTTTTTTTTTTTAGGGGGGGGGGGGGGGGGGGGGTCATTATGTCCTTAACTCCATAAGGCAGAGCCCACCTCAGTACTCTCTTAGTCCTAGTCTCAGTCCCAGTCTAAGGAGGCCTTGATTGACGTAATACACATTACCCTGTAGATCTCGTCCTCTTCTTCCACGTTTGCATCCTCGTCCTGCAGGTCACATGATATGGCACGCCGAATCTCGGGCCCAATATCATGCAGTGTGCGCAGGCCAGCCTGTAAGGGACATAGTCACAGCATTGCTGTCTACTGTCACACAACCACAATTATTCATACCCTTGGCAAATATCCATTTATAACATATTCCTCAGACTATTCCTCTATTATACTGCCACTTCACTTCCAGCTAAATACAAACACACATAGATAAACACCTCTTGGGAAGAGGTGTGGTATGCAAATAGGATCACTTCATTGAAACCATTAGTTTATGATGGTGAGATCATTCAGTTTTGTTTGTCCTACACTTACATTGAAAAGTCCACTCCTTATTTCTAGCTAACCTTGATGTGGTCTGATGGGAATGGTCTGTGATTGGTTAACACTGTCTGGTTGTGCTGACACCTGAGCTGCTGGGGTTCTTTTTAGCTGGAAGTGAAGTGGAAGGATAATTGAATTCTGAGGAATATGCTCAATGAGTCACATGCTTGACACACAAACAAACAAACACGCTTGATTAAGCAATAAGAGAGGCCATAGGTTACACTGATTTTAGAACAGCTATGGGGTGTTGTTAGGCACGACGAGCAAGCAGAGTGCCTAAATCCCCCCTCAGCTGTTCTAAAATCAGTGTAACCTATGGACTCAAGTGGCTTATTGATTTTCTAAAACGGTTACTACATATATCTGGCAAGATTTCATAAAATAAAGGCACAGCAACGAGAAATGTAACAACATATTCATATATAATCATTCTTCCTCATATTTTTCCTCAATCAGAAAGGTTGCCAAAAAACATTGAGATGCAGTTACTCTATTTTGTAACAAGTTGTGGTAGTGCAGTAATATAGAATGAAATGTGGTCAAGGTGTATGTTTGTGCTGGATTTTACAACGGCATCGAACGCGATTCAACCAATCATAAACAAGGATCGGAACTATCCATTTTAGAATGGTCTTTTTGGCCCCCACCATAGACTTCAAGGCAGCGCTGCCTTCCGTAACCTTAGCCCTAACCCTAAATCTTGCCTAACCCTAGCTCCTTACAGGCAGTGCTGCCTTGAAGTCGACGATGGGGGAAGAAAAAGACCATAATAATATATATCCACACACAGACACACACACACACAGACACACACACACACACACACACACACACACACACACACACACACAGAGACACACACAGTATCACACACACACAGACACACACACACACAGTATCACACACACAGACACACTTGGAGTGTCATCATTATTACTGGGGTCTCACCTGCAGTGCGATGGCAGTGTTGAGTCGGGCCGGATGGAGTCCCACAAGCCCTTGCTCTTTGCGTTTCTTGAATTTCCTGAAGTAGTCCTGTATCAGGAAGGTGGCATAGAACTTCCCCACCGTTACCTCGTCATCTGAGTGAACAGACCACACAACCACCTCCTCAGTCAGAGGGTATATCAGTACAGCGCACTGGGAGCCGTGGACTATACGGTCAGTTAGACTGCTCTGGCCCAGACAATAGACTATACGGTCAGTTAGACAGCTCTGGCCCAGACAATAGACTACACGGTCAGTAAGACAGCTCTGGTCTAGACAGTGGACTAGACGGTCAGTTAGACAGCTCTGGTCTAGACAGTGGACTATACGGTAAGTTAGACAGCTCTGGCTCATGATCCAAAAATTGCTATGTTACGCCCTCTAAAAATCACTACGCCGCTGACCAAGAAAAACCTGGTCTATAGCGAAAGGTGCATGTAAACAGCTGAAGACGCACTGTCATAAGCAGCCGTGGCCTACTGGTTAGCACTTCGGACCTGTAACCGGAGGGTTGCCGGTTCGAACCCCGACCAGTAGGCACGGCTGAAGTGCCCTTGAGCAAGGCACCTAACCCCTCACTGCTCCCCGAGCGCCGCTGTTGATGCAGGCAGCTCACTGCACTGGGATTAGTGTGTGCTTCACCTCACTGTGTGTACACTGTGTGCTGTGTGTGTTTCACTAATTCACGGATTGGGATAAATACCAAAGAGACCAAATTTCCCTCACGGGATCAAAAGAGTATATATACTTATACTTATATATAAACAGCCCTTAGTAAGCAGTCCCAAACAACTTATCTGTAGAATAAATAAATTATGGATTTCATTATGCCATTTGAACATTATTGGGGTAAGGGTTGCTTTTTTCAGGCTACGTTTTCGATTGTAACCCCTTGTCAATTAATATTAAAAGTAAATAACTGTGTAGAACTGTTTTGCCTATGAGACCACAGTGATGATAGTTTCACTTTGCCTTTGAGTTCAAATAATAGGCGAGTGCAGAATGCATGTAGTCACAAACAGGTTGCAGTAAAGCAGGGGTTATGGGAATCCCTGTGTTCTATACACGGTCGCATGCAAGCAGATTTCTTTGAATGCACCGCTGACTGGCAAAATTATGATGCGCTGTTTGAAGTTGCGATGCTTGCTGTAAAAGGGAATGACAGATGTCACTCTCATTGGTTGAAAGAATGTTACGGCCAAAACACACCCATAACTGATTAAGAAACAGAAGAACAACCTTTTTTAACAATGCGCCCGACGTTTGATAACAAAACCACCCCGAATGTGGACTGGACACACCCCTAGATGTATTTAAGCTTTTCGCCACTGACCATGCGTTTCTGATCGTCAAGATAGAGCCGATAGTCAAACAGACATAAAATATCATCTCATGTGTCATCTCTTGTCCAAAATGCTTTACGATACACCCAGTATCAGAATATTTTAGAAATAAATATGACCAACTAAATTTCACAAATGAAGCCTAGCAAGCATGCATTTATTGTTTAATGTAATGTTTTTTCTTAATTAACTATTTCTTGAGAAAAGCACAACCCATGACTGAGAAACAGTCTGTCAATGAATACACAACACGCTCGACTTAACAAAGATCTCTTCAAGAAGTATAGTACAGGAACTATAGCCCAAAAATGTATGTATCCTCAATCGTATGATTAAATCATGAAGAACCAATGTTCTCATGGCATTGAGACCCAGCCAATTTATTTGGACAACTGAGCCAGGCTTGCATCAGCATGCCTGACTGGTCAGACACCAGTGGCAACAGTGGCATCATACAGGTAGAAACAATCTCTTACTCAAGAGCCGTGGCAGCAGAAAAACAAACTAGCCCGCTACGGTGGCTGGATGTCAAGGAGATAAGGGTTGACAGATGAAGCAAGAACAGTGACTGGGAGACATCAGATCACTCAGGGTGAAATCAAGCAGGATGTTTTGTGTGGGTTACAGATGACGTGTGACCTGTAAGCTGACGCGGTGAGAACTTACAGGGAGGCAAAGCTTCTAATAGCAATGCAGAGGCACTACACAGAGCATGCAGGCATGCAGCAGGGTGTGTGTGTGTGTGTGTGTGTGTGTGTGTGTGTGTGTGTGTGTGTGTGTGTGTGTGTGTGTGTGTGTGTGTGTGTGTCTGTATCACTTCAAGCAAAGCAGCAGGGGACAGAGACACAAGACGAGAGGCAACTAGTTCCATGCCACCAGCCCAAAACAGAACTGCTCCAGAAAATCTGCAAGGCAGGAGGACCCGTGAAACAGCAAGCAAAGCACACACACAAACACACACACAGACACATACACACACACACCACATACACACACACACACACATATGCACACAACACACACACACACACACACACACACACACACACACACACACACACACACACACACACACACACACACACACACAACACACACACAAACACACACACACACAAAAAGGCACAACAAGAGCAGAGACAAGCTGTGGGGGAAGAGTTATTACTCAGAAGGACAGGAAGTGGGAGAGAGAGAGAGAGAGACATAACCATTAGTATGAGTCAAGCATGCAAGCACAGATGCAAACTAGCAGTCTACCACACGGCAGGACATGGAATGCAACAGCTGACCACAGCACAGCAGAGTGGGGACCTGGGGCGTATTACGCAAGCACATGTACATAATATAATAATAATAATAATAATAATAATAATAACAATAATAATAAGCTTTATTTGTATAGCACCTTTCATACACAGAATGCAGCTCAAAGTGCTTTACATTTGAAGCATGTAACACAATAAGTCAGTCAGTCATTATCAATCACTTTTCTTCATTGCTTCATCAGAGATATATGAAGGTGCTATGCCATTCAGAGCTTTGTAAGTAATTAACATAACCTTAAAATCAATTCTATAGGAAATAGGGAGCCAGTGCAGTTCAGCCAACACAGGGGTGATGTGTTCTCTCTTCTTGGTCTTAGTTAAAAGTCTAGCCGCAGAGTTCTGTATGAGTGCCAATTTCTTTAGATGTTTTTTGGGAAGACCAGTGAAAAGTGCATTGCAGTAGTCTAACCTGCTAGTGATAAAGGCGTGAATTAGTTTTTCTGCATCTTGTTGAGTTAAAAAGGGCCGCACTTTGGCAATGTTTCTCAGGTGGAAATAGGCTGTCTGAGTAACTTTTCTGATATGGGGCTTAAAACTTAACTCTGCATCTAAGATGACACCGAGGCTTGTTACTTTTGGTTTGACCTGATGCGCCAAGTTCCCCAGATTACTAAGAACAATGTCTCGCTTTAGTTTTGGTCCAACCAAAAGTACCTCTGTTTTGTCATCATTTAGTTTCAAAAATGTTTTGCTCATCCACTGATTAATGGAGGTTAGGCATGCAGTGAGGAAGCAAAGGCCATCTGGGTTAGTTGGCTCCACAGAAATATACAATTGGGTATCATCTGCGTAGCTATGGAAATTTACATTATGCTGACTTGACGTTTCCCAACGGAAGCATATATAGGGAAAATAGCAGAGGACCAAGGCAGCTCCCCTGGGCCACACCAAAAGGCAAGTCATGTTTTTCAGACACATGATCTCCTAGACTGATATAAAAATCTCTGCCAGTAATGTAGGTTTGAAACCAGTTTAGAGCATTATCAGAGAGACCCACCCACTTCGCAAGGCGGTGAATTAGGATGCTATGATCAATGGTGTCAAATGCCGCACTCAAATCCAGAAGAATAAGGATTGAGACTTTGTTTGAGTCAGTAGCCAGTCTAAGATCATTGACTATTTTACTAGAGCTGTTTCTGTGCTGTGATTTGATCTAAAAACCTGATTGGAATTTTTCAAGGATAACAAGGATACATGTAGGATAGCTTAGTAGATCATGCTGTCATGCTAATGTCAGGAGGCAACTGTGTGTCTGTGTCCATGTGACAGTGTCTGACCCTTCATTGAGTGACACTTGGCTAGAGAGAGAAAGAGAGAGGAAGGAAGAGTGGAGAGAGAGAGAGAGAGAGAGAGAGAGAGGAAGGAAGAGTGGAGAGAGAGAGAGAGAGAGAGAGAGAGAGAGAGAGAGAAAGAGAAGCGTAGATGTAAAGGGGGAAAACTTGTGTGGGAGGAGAGCGACACAGATAAGGTTCTGAGTAAACCAAGCCCACACTAGCCGTATCACACACAGACCACCTGGCTGTTCTGCAAAGAGATCACATCTTAAACTCACACACACACACACACACACACACACACACACACAAACACAAACACACACACATCCCAATTCAAACATCTCTGATGCCTCAACAAGCGTCAACGCCGTCTCACACAAAAAGACCTCCATGTGCACAAATATCGCAATAACTTTGATTCACTGGGTGTTGTGTAATATTTACTAACTGTGACACAATAATGAATCAGGAAAGAGTGGGCCTCAAACACAGTTGTTAACTGATACTTGATGATTTCTTCCGTGTGATGTTTTGAAACTGAAAGCTGCATGCAAATCTGCTATACTGTAGAGGTTTCTCCCCAAATTTATTTGTGAATTCAGTTATGATGTTGAAATTCCCATTGATTTATCAACTTGTGACTTGGCAACAAAATGTATTCAACTTTTTCATTGGATTTTTATCCACCAATTCAATCAGAACATGGTGTCCGTGCTTCGTGTTAGAAACTGCTTACATCCATCTGATTGAAGATATGGTGGATGTGTTATACAGACTGCATCCTGCAATGTGTGTGTGTGTGTGTGTGTGTGTGTGTGTGTGTGTGTGTGTGTGTGTGTGTGTGTGAGTGTGAGAGAGACTAACCACCAGCCGGAGGAACAACTTGATCCAACAGCTTCATGCTTGTCCTTTTCCAGATCTTCTTTATAACTGCCCTCAACTCCTCATTGGCTTCGTCCAGGTTCCCTAAACACATGCACGCGCGCGGACACACACACACACACACACACACACACACACACACACACACACACACACACACACACACACACACACACACACACACACATATATTGCAGACAGGATACAGCACACAAGTACGCTCGATTAAAAAGTGTCATGAGCTCTCTCTCTGCCTGGTAACACACGCTGATTGAAGTCTGACCTCCACCTGTTCCTGCTCTGCTCTGCTCTGCCTCACCCTCGTTACCTACCAGCTGCACTGCAGTCACCACTCATCATGCCCTGTATATAAAGCCTTGCTTTTCAGTCCACACTTGTCAGATCGTCTGCAACCAGCACCAGTTACCTGCCTGTTTTGGAAAACGCCTCTGACTCTTTGCCTGTGATCCCGGACCCGCTCGACTACTTCTGTGTTCTCCAGCCCCGGTAATCTTGACCTGCCTTCCGTCCCTCTTCTACGAATACCGCCTAGTCCTTGACTGTACTGCTGCTTCGTTTCAATTGCTGTTGTGTGTGTGTTTCCCCCAGGACTTCCCGGATCATCCAGCTCCTGCCATCGCTGTTCGGCTACTGGGGGAACACACACACGCAGACTCTTGGAACTCCTGTACCCCCCCCGGAACCCCTGAAACCCCCTTAACCCCCAACCCTTAAATAAACTTTTGAACGTGACGCTTTTGTGGTCCTCGTCCTGTTTGGTGTCTGACAAAAAAGAGTGCCCACTGAGACCACACCCCTTAAATAAGCTTCTTTGTCAACTATTCAAATACATATGTGATGATCAGTCATAACACATAGAAAATGTGTTATCCTAAATGTGTTCATTTTGAATTCACAAGTTAAAGCAACACAACGCAGAGTTATGTTATCTTAAAAAAAGGCTGCAAACTCATTGTGATGCTACAGTGACTTATAATACGGATAATAAATTCTCTTTATCACACTATCAGTGTTTCCCATCCATTGACTTATTTGTGGTGGCCCATCACAATATCAACATTGACCACCACACAATGATTTTCCAGGTTGTACAAAATTGTGCTTAAATCTGGTTAGCATCATAACCACACTGTGCTAATTTGTTAAAAAACTGTTGCATTCAAGTTAATTCTGTAAACCAACCACCACAAATGGAATTCAATTCTCTGGGAAAAACTGAACTATGCAACACTGTTGATTGGGTAGGATCATGTTCCATTTACTCAGTTGTTAAAGGAGAATTCCGGTGTGATATTGACCTAAAGTGTATTGAAACATGATACCGAGTGTGAACGTATGTCTCATAGCCCATCTCGGCTTGTCCCCTGCACTCCAAAATCTGGCGCTAGTTAGCCGATGCTACCAACAGCTTGTTCAATAGTGGTGCTTCGGCATCGGGCTAGCCATGCAAATAAATCACTGTTTTACACCAATTTAAGAGGCTCAATGTATCTCCACACTTCATTGGTAGACTTCCGAGGGCCCTGACATTTAAAACGAGACATTGAGAACTTTGAAAAAGCACTGGTAGTTTACTTACAAGACGATTTATACAGACAGTATCTTCACGAAGTTTAGCGTAAGGAATTCTCCTTTAATTATCTTTGCGCTAGTCATTTAATTAACGGAATTCTCCT
>NC_055963.1:28619633-28634633 GCF_018492685.1 Alosa sapidissima
CTTGAGGGGTTGCCTGTTTGATCCCCGACCAGTAGGAACGGCTGACGTGCCCTTGAGCAAGGCACCTCACTGCTCCCCAAGAGCTGTAGCAAGGCAGCTTACTGCTCCGGGTTAGTGTGTGCTTCACCTCACTGTGTGTTCACTGTGTGCTCACTAATGGGATAAATGCAGAGACCAAATTCCTTGTATACGCAAGTATAGTTGGCCGAGAAACCTGATTTACATTTACATTTAAGTATATATACTCTTTTGATCTTCCCTTGAGGGAAATTTGGTCTCTGCATTTATCCCAATCTGTGAATTAGTGAAACACACTCAGAACACAGTGAACACAGTGAGGTGAAGCACACACTAATCCCGGCTCAGTGAGCTGCCTGCAACAACAGCGGCGTTTGGGGAGCAGTGAAGGGTTAGGTGCCTTGCCCAAGGGCACTTCAGCCGCTTTCTACTGGTCGGGGTTCGAACCGGCAACCCTCCGGTCACAAGTCCGAAGCGCTAACCAGTAGGCCACAGTTGCCCCCTATTTACATCCCACAGCATTCCTCAGCTCACCTGAAAGGACTTGACGAAGGTCCACAAGAGCGTTCGAATGCCCTCGCCTCGACTCAGCAGCTTGACCAATCTCATTACCCGAAAGAGTCGGAAGAAGGTGATGGAGATGCGGGCGCTGTCCTGCGTGCTCTGAGGTGGTGGGGGACGAAGAGAGACCCAATTAGAGGGAGGAGTGGAGAACAAGAACAAATGAAAGAGACAGAGAGAGAGAAAAGTGTGTGTGTGTGTGTGTGGGGGGGGTATTCTTTTCACATCAAATCACTCCAGTAACACTTCAAACCTGATACAAACCAATTCAACCAATCAGTTACAAAAAATAAAACAATGTTACATGCGTGCAAGTGTGTAAGAAATAGAGGTAATGTGTCTGTGCCTTTTCTCTGAATAAAGACATCACATGCCAGACATCTTGTCATATACACTTGCGAACATTATCACACTGCATACATATGGACTCAGATTCCAAGGATGCCAATGTGTTAAGGTCATGCAATGTCTTGGGTTGTCCACATTTGGATGGGGGGGGGGGGGGGGGGGGGTTCCCAGGTTGACAAACATGCAGCACCATGTCCACGGTGGAATTTCCAAAAGGAGAAATGTCTGGAAATACATCTGATGTCCAAGGGGAGCAGCTCACATACAATAAATCAGTATGAAGAAGACATTGTTTCCTCTGTTTGCATGTCAAGTAAGAGGCTGTGGTAACCAAGCATTCAATTTAATTTAGAGTACACCAGAGCATTGTTAGTATGCAATATGGTGGAGTAAGGAAATTACAGATTACTGCATTTCCATTTCTGCAAAAACTGGGTGATTATTCTGGTCCATTGCATTAAATCCTTAAAAAAAATAACAAAGGTAAAACAAAACAACAACATCAGCAAAAACACAAGCGTTAGAGACAAGACTGTGGTCGGGGCGGAACAGAGTTGGGGATTCTTACCCCGGGTGGCACCTCCACCACTAGAAGAGCTTCTCTCTGCTTCCAAACCAAACATCTACATTAACAAATTTCTTTTGAAACAGCTGACAAATGATGTGCACCCACTAATCCTCAAGGGGCAACCAACACAAATAATGTGTGACTGTAACAGTGTACCAGATGTTTCATTTTTTTTACCCATATGCCAATGTTTGCACAATATCTAGCGAATGTTGCTATTGATTAAACATCTGTGTTCTGATGACTTGATAGTGAACACAATACAAAATGGACAAGGGTGGACAGATGAGTGGTAAACAAAGCACATTAAAAAAAAAAAAACTTTTTTAAACATATTTTTTTTCCGCATGGACATTTAAATGCATGTATGAGGAGGAACTTTATCCACTGAAATGACAGTTTTACCAACACAAATATATTTTCATAAACAAAGGCATTACAGCAATCATGATAACAGATATGGCTTCTCTGAATGTTCCACAAATGAAGAGTTTGGTTCCAAAACGCTATATCTCCATTTTTAAAAACATTAAAAAGTCATGTCATTTAATTGTGTATTTAAGGTAATATCAATAAAATTGCAATTGTGTTGTTTTGATTGAGTAAAGATAAATCAAACAACAATACCCAATTACAGTTCTACTAAAATTACTTGGAAAACAAAATGTAAAAAAATGAACATTCTTTCAAATGGATGATATAGTTTTTTGGAATCAAACTCTTCAAATATTTCTCTCTTAAAGTATAAATAATGGGACATTCACACAAAACGATATTTGACTTCAAAGAAGAAGAAAAACCTGAATGTGACAAAAGACAATTATTTTTTTAATGCACAAAAATAAAGGTAGGCCATCAAAACACGTCACAATATGCACTGTATTTCATGTGTATATATGTTTGTGCGAGCAAGAGAATGAGAACTCATCCAAAAGCATAAAGAGCAGAATAAGAGGAGGATTGCAGTGAATCTCAATGATCCCAAACAGCTATTGTGCCATCAATTCAAAACTGACCTTCCCCGTAAGCCTAGCCTGAGCCACCAGCCAAAACAGCTAGATATCAGGGCCAGTAGAGCTCTCAGAATGGATATGTACATTTTACATAAGAAATATTTCTATTCTATATGATAGTGGATATATATATATATTGTATTCATTGTATTTGGCCATGGCTTATGGGTCAGGGGTCACTGCACAGTCTCCTCCTTCAGACACGTGAGAGGGCGGACACGGAAAGCGCTACTTACATTCATCTCTGTGATCGCAATGTCAACGACGCTACCAACAACAATTAAGGCATCAAACGTGTTCCATGCATCGGCGAAATAATGCTGTATGCAGCAGTGGAGAGATCACAAGAGGGCAGAGGGCAGAGGCAAAGAGATAGTCCAGAGAGGGAGATAGACAGCAGAGAGAGAGAGAGAGAGAGAGAGAGAGAGAGAGAGAGACAGCAGAGAGAGAGAGAGAGAGAGAGAGAGGGAGATGAATGGATGGATGTGTGTTGAGGATGGGGGAGGGAAAAGAGAGACAGAACAGAATGTCAGAAAAGCAAAGATACAAGACATGGCAAGTTGCAACCAGTGATCATCGAGGACAGGGAGGCCACCGTGTCTGGGTGAGTCATACAACCAATCCTCACTCAAGACACTCAAAAATCGCTTCATGGCAGTTCTACAAATCATTCCTCGTCCTGTCTACACACATCACAAAGTTTCATCTCAGTTTAACAAACAAGTCTATTTTTTTTATGACGATTGTAAGACAGTAGAAGTCCAGACACAGTGGCGATGTCCAAAGCGCAGAGAAAAAAACACTACAGAGACATGGCATGGAAGAGAAGGTCCTCTGGTGACCTCTGGTGCCCCCTGCAGCCAGAGAGCTGACAGACACCCCACCCCTACTAAAGACACAGAGAGAGAGAGAGAGAGCGCACGCACACCAACATGCCAGATCGGGATGGAGGGGTGAAAGAGGAAAGGAGGGAGGGAGGGTAAGGGCCCATGCTCACACATACCTCATTGAGAATGATGTCAACTACACTGCCAATCACCACCAGGGCATCAAAGCCGTTCCAGGCATCCCCAAAATAACCCTAGTGAGCAGCAGTCCACCAGGGCGAGAGGAAGGAGAGGAGAGGAGAGAGGAGGAGAGGTGAGGGGAGGAGAGGAGAGGAAAGGAGAAGAGAGGGGAGGAGAGGAGAGGAGAGAGGAGGAGAGGTGAGGGGAGGAGAGGAGAGGAGAAGAGAGGGGAGGAGAGAGGAGAGGAGAAGGAGGAAAAGATGAGAGAGGACAGAGAAATAAGGGATGGAAAAGGAAGTAAAAAAAAGCACAAGAGGAAAAGACAGGACAAGGCAGGAGGTAAGATAAGAAAGATAAGAGAAGAAAGGAGAAAGGAGAGGAGAGAAGGGGAGGAGAGGAAAGAAGAAGGAAAAGAGAAGAAAGGAGAAGTAGAGGTAGACCAGGAAGAAGAGGAGGAAAGGGGAGAAGAGTGGAGTAGAGGAGGAATGGGTGGGGATTAACACATTGACCACTGTGTGTTTGGTGGGGGTGGAGGGACTTCTGCACATGTGCTGTTGGGTCCCATTATCCCACTGGACCCAGTCTTACACTAGCACTGCTTCAGATTACTGCAACACTACATAACACACCCAGGGGTAGGAGACAGAACACACCCTTGGTTTGAAGGCAATCAGCTTGAGGATCATCTCCACAGTGAAGACCGCAGTGAACACCATATTGAGGATGTCCATCGCGTAGTTGAAGAGATGAGACTGCCCTTGGTGCTGCATGGACATAATGATGGAAATAATTATAATTATTCATATTTGATAATAATGATATAATAATTAATAATGATAATTATTGCAATATTTTTTTAAATAAATGATTATATGTGAAAATATGATGATTGTGATTATATCTAAAATATCTCTGAAGGGAATTTCTATTCACCTGTATGGCCAGGCAGAGGGTGTTGAGGATGATGAGGACGAACATGACGTATTCGAAGCCCGCTGAGTTGACCACGTACCAGAACTTGTACTGGTAGCGGTTCTTAGGGATGTATCTCCTTACTGGTCGTGCCTTCAGAGCGTACTCTACACACTGGCGCTGGAGGGTCAGATGAAGACAAAATTACAAAGACACACAAATACACACACACAGACACACACACCCACAGACATTTCTCTCTCTCTCACACACACACACACACAAACACACACACACACACACACACACACACACACACACACACACACACACACACACACACACACACACACACACACATACCTGGTTCTTGTCCAGCTCACAGTTCTTGTACTCTTTCTCTCCCTGCTCCTGGAAGGTGACAATGACGAAACCCACAAAGATGTTCATCATGAAGAAGGCGATGATGATGATGTAGATGATGAAGAAGATGGAGATCTCCACACGGTAGTTATAAATGGGGCCCATGTTCTCTTTGTTGGAGTCAATGGCCTTGTACAGGAGCCTGGACCAAAACAAAAGAGGAAAATGAAATGTGTGGAGTGTGTTTTTCTTAGCTACAAGAAAAGAATCAGTGTGTGTGTACTGTATGTCTATGAGCAAGTGTGCACATGTATGCGTGAATGTATATGTTTCTGTGTGTGTGTGTGTGTGTGTGTGTGTGTGTGAGGAGTGTACTTACGCAGGCCAGCCTTCAAATGTTGAGACGGTGAAGAGGGCCATCATGGCCATAAGCACGTTATCAAAGTTAAAATCACTGTTGTACCAAACTCGATGTTTGATTATAGGTAGTGCTGTTTCACCAATGTTATACAGAATGTAGGAGCCCCTGCAAGTACAGGCAAAGAAATATCACAAAACACACACACACACATACTGTACACACACACAAACACACACACACACACACACACACACACACACACACACACACATGTTTGCAATTTAATAAATGCATTCAGACTTACTGGCATTCCTCTGGACTTGATTTCGCTTCATCTGTGCAGCGGTAGAACTTTCCCTGAGTGAGAGAAGGCAGCAAAAAAAAAAAACGATCAAATGGCATGAATTTATTTATAATCTAAATTGATAATTAATTTATGTAATTGAGATGTAAGAGTCAGGACCTCACAAGCCTTTAATACAATGACAACAATGACTACTTCATTCCAAAAGAACATTACAGCATTGCCGTTACATACATATTATACATATTACTACATAGATAGATAGATAGATACTTTATTGATCCTCAAGGGGAAATTCAAGGTCTCAGAAGCATACAGACATCACACACAGCATGCACTTACAGCAGAAAAAGTAATATACAATATAAAACTCCACTGTACAATAGAGACAGTAGAAGATAAGCATGATACTAAAATACAAATACTAAATATACTATATAAACTAAATCAAATATCAACATAGTGTGCAAGCATGACAGGGCAGGGACTGAGCCTGTAATTCAGTGTGCATTATAAGGTGCTCTATGAGAGTGAGTGTCACGGTGATGGGGGGGGGGGGTGCCATGGTCGTGGACCCCTCAACAGACACAAGCAAGATGCCATATACATTTGAAAGGGTGGGGATAGTGCAATATCAGTACAGACTGAGGTTTAATATTAAAAATAAATATAGTGCAAGGCAGTTCAGTGCAATGATCATGTATTAATAGTAATACTATTACTATAATAGTAATACTATTACAGTAATACTATGTACTGCAGCTGCCATCCCCAATTACCTTGAAGAGCTGCACGCCGATGCAGGCAAACATGAACTGGAGGAGTGTGGTGACGATCATGATGTTACCGATGGTGCGAATGGCCACAAACACACACTGCACCACGTGCTGTTGGGTCCAAACAGAAAGGTCAGCACAGCCAATGCCCATGAGACCAAAGGAAGGGCCCACTAAGGACAGAAGTAATCTAATATCGTCACTACAAGAGTCATTACTAGTGCTCTCACTGGGGAACAACTGGGGATAAGAGGAGAGGAGAAGAGAGGAGAAGAGAGGAGACAAGAGGGGAGGAGATGAGAGGAGAAGAGAGGAGAGGAGATGAGAGGAGAGAAAAGGAGATGAGATGAGATGAGAGAAGAGATATCGAAGTGGAGAAGAGATGTCGAGGAGAGAGTAAAGGAGAAGAAGAGAAGGCAGAGGAGAGGAGCAGAGAGGAGAGAGGTCTGACCTTGAGGCCCTTGGCTCTGTTGATGGCTCTGAGGGGCCGCAGCACACGCAGGACACGCAGGATCTTCACCACCGAGATGGCCGACGACCTGCACACCAAACGCCAATCAAAACCACACCCTGCTAGCCACCACCACTCACCACCTACACTGATCCCCCACCACACACCTTCACATGTGATGTACAAGACAATGTATTAATACTGTATGCATACATGTAACACTATGCATGCATTTGTGATAGATAATGGGATTTAACATGCTAGTATTCAAACAACTACAAATTATAGTGAACTGTAGTGACTGAATTTGATTTACACTAAACTCCAAAAGGAAGAACATACTCAATGCCAAAGGACACCAACGACACACCGACCACCAGCAGATCCAGCAAGTTGAAGTAGTTCCTGCAGAAGGCTCCTTTGTGGAGGAAAGCCCCGAACGCGGTCATCTGAAACAGACAGGGGCATCAGGACGTCAGATTACCTGTGCAGTTGCACACACACACACACAAAAGTAAATATGATGTTAAACGCTACACAACAATGACTCAATTCAACAATTACTTTGATTCACTAATAATTCATCGTTCCACATTCTTATTTTTAAGTGTGTTTACAATATATTCAAATAAGGCAGCTTTATAAATATAAAAAATCTAATATTTCTCAACAATAATCAACACAAACACATGACACATGACTTAAACTGCCCTTTTATATAAATAGTACAGATGTCACAAAAACATTCATTTATCCAGTACAGTGGGGGCTCTATGAGATGGCAGAAAACAAGCATTCACAACATGGCTCCTTGTCAGGATGTGATCTGGTCCAACAAAGACACCTTCACAGCGGACACACTGCACAGAGACCGACAGTGGACCACTTCCTTCCAAACACTCATTTGTGTAACAAAACATTGCAAAGGACTCTTCCAGTAACACTCATGCCAATTCTGGGTTGCATGACAGCGGGGATTCCCATTTCAGCAACAAAGCATGCTTCTTGTTACTGGTGAAAGGGAGCATGTTTTGCTTGGTCATGAAGAGAAGTGCAAAGAAAGAGAGCTGTGCTTTCCATACAAGCTATGACTGCAGATTTGTGTTTTGTGGTCAAGCAAAGGACAAAGAATACTGGCTGACATGATGCAAAAAAGAAAAAAAAAAACATTCCGAGGAAGAACATAAAGCTATGAAGACCCTGGAATCCATGCATATCCAATACTAATTTATACTCATTCTCAAAGTCATTGCTAACTATCATACATCTTTAATATTAAAGGCCCTATTTTGGCGATCAGAAACGGATGGTCAGAGGCGCAAAGTTTATAGACATTAAAGGCGTGGCTAGTCCACTAATTTAATGGCATGATTTTGTGATCAAACGCTGGGAACAAAAGGGTTGTTCTTATGTTTCTTAATCAGTCATGGGTGAGTTTTTGGTGTAACATCCTTTACCAAAAACATAGCCTGAAAAAAGCAACACTTAACCCAATAATGTTCGAATGACTGAATAAAAATCCTAATGATATTTATCCTGCAAAGGAGTTGCTGCTTACATCTCGTGACAGTGCATCTTCAGCTGTGCTTTATATGCACCTTTCGCTATAGACCAGGTTTTTCATGGTCAGTGGCGTAATGCTTTTTAGAGGGTGTAAGATAGTGATTTTTGGATCATGTGCCAGATCACACCTTATGTCGTTAATTGCCACAAACAAGGGTGCAAGGTTTAACAAAAGTGTGCATCGCGAAAAATTCCTCACTTTATTGAGTGTAAGATAAGAATAAGCCTCGTGCTTTGCCACCTTGCGCCGGGTGCAGGATAGGGCCCTAAAACTGACAGGACCTAAAGGAATTGTATTCAAGCCCTTTTTATTATTCTCACATGAAAGACAAAAATATCTTTAAAAGCCTATGCCTGATGAATGCATGTTTAATACTAATTTGCCCAGACTTCATGTGGACATCTGGGATGGACAGACATCCTACGACATTGAAAAGCATTTGTTACCAGCGGTCACTGGCACTTGGGTGAGTTCTTGCTAAAGCAGACATATCATGGTAGCAGACAGAGCGGAGAGCACTGGGGCCTGTACTACGAAGCGGGGTTACTGGCTTATCTGGGTAACTTCGAGAGTAACTTGATCACGTGTGGCGTAACTTCCTGATTAACCCGTACTAAGAAAGGTGGATAGGTTTTAACCCCTCCACTAACAATTCGAGACAATGTCGGCGTAGCCTACCTGGATGATCCATACGACATTGGACCGCAAATCGCGAGGGGCTCTCTTCGCAGGGCGAGGGGTTTTAGAGACCGCCATATATATATATAGTCTATATATGGCGGTCTCTAATATAGACCGATATATATATATATATATCGGACGATATTCTCTATGAAGATATAGATTGTCTCTAATGTCACCCGTCATAGCAATGACCTTACGTGGACATTCATGTATTCCAGGTGATGCTGAACATCTGAGCAAGAATAGCCTAAAATAAGCCTCGGACATAGGCCTAGCCTACAGTATGCTGAACATCTGAGCAAGAATAGCCTAAAATAAATTGGACATAGCCTACAGTAGGCCTAATAAATTTAAATCACCATTTTAACAAACTTGTTGAATTGAATGTCATATTACTGTACCCTGCACATAAAGGCTACACATTTCCACAGCACCAGAATCCGACCAAATGCCTCCCCCCTTCCATAATCGGCCTTCCACTATTATTTGCGATGGCCAACTCCTCTGCTACTGTAAAACACTCTGGTGCCTTACAGTAGGCTAGTGTTCAAAGACACCTTTTTCTTGTTAGCTGTAAAACAGAGGCCAAGTGAAGGCTATAGGCATACTAGGCTTACATGTTTTCATAATTAAGAAATATTAATGCAAGCTATAACTATATAAACCTACTATTCTGAATAATGTGTTTGTGTTTCATTTTCACCTGCTGCCATGTGCGTTTGGCAATGGTGTTGCATCTGAAATTTTCACAGGATTAGGCATACACTAAATCAGTCAATGGGGGCTATTTAAACATTCAATTATCCTATTACTGTAATCTATGCCCACTTCTGAATTGTGTTGCATCTGTAGGCATTTCTATGAACTCAAAATAGGCAATTTAATTATTTCAACTTATTTCAGACATTCCGCAAGCTATTACATATTTGAAGAACATGTGGAAATAAAACTTTACTTTTAGGCATTTAGGCTACCCGATCTGCAATACGTTGCCAACAGCCTTGCTTTGCTTTGTTCACTGCCGACGTATTTGATTTTTGTGGGTTTTAATTCCTCATAACTTGTCATAATAATTGTGCATTCCTCATCCGTAAAATAAAGTGATCGCGTCATCATTGAAAGTGGTGACTTGCGCTGCAACCCGCCCCTTTTATGTGAACACGCACAAACTCCAATTAGGTTAACCCCGGCTCAACAAATCAACTTCATAATCAGCGTCGTAGTACCGATTAACACCACTTATGATAACCAGGTTTTGTCAACCCCGGTTTAACAAAGTAACCCTGGGTTACATCTGGGTAGGTTAAGCTCCCTTCGTAGTACAGGCCCCTGAGCTCTTCCCTCAAGTAAACAAACAACACAAACAAAAACAACAACATGCCCGACACATAAGGGAGGGCAGAGTACAATGGGAGGCTTGTGTCACCATATTGCCAAGTTTACCTTCAACAGGATCTCAAAGGTAAACATACTAGTGAAGACATAATCTGCATAGCCTAGGACCTGCGAAAGCAAGACGGGTGAGAGGGTTACAGCACAACCACAGCAGGAGAGGCACACAGACGGGGCCAGGGGGCATTTACCTTCAGCAGGATCTCTACCGTAAAGATAGCCGTGAACGCATAGTCAAAATAACCAAGAATCTGGAAAAAGGGCGACATGAGAGTTTAACACACACACACACACACACACACACACACACACACACACACACACAGACATGGCTGGAGCTGAGAGTTTGCTGCAGTGCCAGTGGCTGAAACCCAGGGGGCGCTGTGTGCCTAGGTTTACTGTAATTTATTTCTTAATAAAAGAAGCAGTAAGTTATGTCTTAAATGAGTGTACAAATCATGACTATTGACACAATAAATCTTTTCTAGAGTAACACTTCAAATATAGCAATATCTGGAGGCAAAACCCATTCCAACCAACATATAAAGTATGTGATTATTTAAATGAAGTATTCAATAAGGTATTGATTGTCCTACGATGTTGCGGGCGGAGAAGTTGCGGATGGGGTCCTCTGCAGCCAGGGAGACGGAGCTGAGCATGATGAAGACGAGGATGAGGTTGGTGAAGATATGATGGTTGATCAGCCGGTGACAGGCCACTCGGATGCTGCACACAACAGAGCACACTTGACAGAGCAACTATATTTCACACTTGATCAAGCATGATTTGTACTTTATACCACCTTTAATGTGCAAACAGTATTTGTCTGTGTGCTTATATACTGAATGTGTCATTGAAAGAGGATATAAAAAGAGAGAAAGAGAGAGACAGAGAGAGACAGACAGAGAGAGAGAGAGAGAGAGAGAATTTTGGGGGGCTTACGGGTTGGTGTTGCTGAGGATGAAGAAGGCGCTACCCTCTGGGATGGGCAGGATCTTTTCCTTGAGGTTAAGCTCCGCCAGTCGCTGTGGACGTGGTCCCACAGGAACCTCAGGCTCAGGCTCATCTTCATCCTCCTCCTCACCTGCGCACGCACACACACACACACACACACACACACACACACACACACACACACACACACAGACACATACACACACACACACACACACACACACAGACACATACACATGCAACGGGTTAGAAAATCACACACACACCACACAGGTCTCCACACCCAGAGCAGTTACTGTCCTACAGTTAAACCACTCCTCCTAATACTCATCATACTCATTATTTATGCCCATTAAGTTTAAGTTTAGCAATAAAAAAGCCATGAAGGATATATCACTTGGGAAGTGACTGAATGTACTCATTGAAACAAAGTGAAACAGATGTGAAAGAGGATGTATGGGATTTTGCACCAGAGTCTGAGGTGACATTCTTCTCCTCTTCTACATTCTCCTCCACTGCAACCTGGAGCAACAACAACAACAAAAACAGTCAACGCGTAAATATGTGTGCACAGTGAACACACACACTCTCACTTACATACACACACACACACACAAACACAGACAGACACACACACACACACACACACACACACACACACACACACACACACACACACACACACACTGAACCAAACAAACGAGTAGACACCCAACGCATTGTTTTAAATCCAAAGAAGTCATATGCTGAGCATACCTGGGCTTCTTCATCTTTTACTTCAACCTTTTCCTCTTCCTTTTTGCATATACTGTCACTCCTAGGGAAAAAGAAAACATTTTGCTCAGTTTACATGCTATGATGTACAGAAAATAGGAAACACCCCCCCCCCCCCTCTCTCTCTCTGAATGACATCTTGTTTTTGACGAGGCTACCTGATGCTCTTCCTTCTCTCTCTCTCCTCTTCCTTCTCCTTTTGAGCCGTGTTCAAGCTCTCTGCATCTGCAAGGTTGTCGACGGCGATGGCCAAGAAGACATTCAGGAGGATGTCTGTGGACAGAGTTAGGGACAACAAAGAGAACACACAGAGGCCAAAAAACATCCTCAAAAAGCCTCACAGCCTTCTCTAGAAAGCTCTACTATTTTCTCTCAAACGTTTCATGTATGCAACTAAACCCACCCCAAAACAAAACAAATAAAATGTGTTCCCTCAAAGTTTCAATCCCATTAAATTCAGGTTTGTCAGCTTGGTGTCACAAAAGCGTTTTACCAAGAACTGAAGCCTAAATCCCACAAAGAGCAAACCCCCGAGCTTCTGACAGGATTACGGGAGAAGACAACATTATATAAACCCCTGGACGTGCACGCTGTGAGGTACACTAATCTGTCTGTTATTGTTCCAGTCGGAATCAATGACCATTTGTAATCTGTCATTCTCAGAGATTCATCTGTGTGGCTTGCAACTCATACCACTACAATAATGAAAAAACAGGGCACTATAGCAGGTAAAAGATACAACATATTGTATTACAATCTGATTGAAATAAATTTGTCTGAACGTTTCATTTGATTTTGGTATCCTCTGCACATCCAGCAATAGACATTTGAAGAAGTAAGTTTCACATAAAATGTAACAACAATAGCAAAGAGAACCTTCCAGAAACCATCAGTCCAAATCCTATGCTACTGCTACAGCTTTGCAACATAAATGTATACGCGTATCTATTCATCCAACCTGGTTCTTTGTAAACCCATAACCTTCTTGACAAACTGGGCCAGAAAGTCTTGAAAGTAATGAACAAAAGATGAATGCTGCACTATACTGAATAATCCAATGGGGTAATCCTGGGGTGTTGTGTATACAGCACTTGCCACTCATGGCTTCTGAAGGATACAGTTTCCGCAGATGAAGAGGATGATGAAGTAGATGCAGACCACCATCCCCGAGGAGGAAGGCCCACCATAGGCCATGATCCCATCATACATCACCTGGTTCCAGTCCTCACCAGTCAGTATCTGTTCATGTGAAAGCAATCATGTTACTTGGAGTCTCTACAACTACACAAACACATGTAAATATACATACTGTACACACATCCATACACATGTATGTGAATGCACAGACATGCACACCGACAAAGAGGGGGAAAAAGCTAGAATGCATAACTTGATATAATGTCACAATTCCTGTAAACCTCTATGCACAGATATACATGTAGAGGAAAAGATGTGGATACACAACACACACACACACACACACACACACACCTGAAAGACAGTGAGCAGCGCCTGAGGGAAGTTGTCGAATGTGCTCCTCTTGGTCACAGTCTCGTCAAAGTTGAACTTGCCGCCGAAGAGCTGCATGCCCAGCAGGGAGAAGATGATGATGAAGAGGAAGAGGAGCAGCAGCAAGGAGGCGATGGACTTCATGGAGTTGAGCAGAGACGCCACCAGGTTGCTCAGGGACGCCCAGTGTCTGCAGGGACAGACCGACACAATACCACAACGCCATTATACCGGACAGGCTAACACAGGCAGGGTCAACAACAGCTGCCAGTTATGAGGGTGTGGAACCTCCAGGGACATAAACATGCTCCCAATGTTAGTGACTAAAGCCGCATGGCCTTTTTCATACAAAATGTTACCAAATTATGGCTGCTTCTTGGAACATCTTGATTTTCATTTTGGTGCACTTGTCAACAGGCTAGAGCATTTGCATCCCCAGCATGGTTCAAGCTTTTAATGAAAGTCAATTCAAATCAAAATGTTCCGTGGCCATCACATGTATCCACTTGAGCACACTGAGGAAGGCGCTAAGCCGAAACGCGCATATGCAAAGTGTGGCCTTTTTTCCTTCTGAGTTAACATTTAAGTTTGGCCAAGCACTCTAAAAAGTAACATAAGAGACTGAGTGAAGCCTGCTCCTACCATATACTTTATCCGTGGCCATCACACACATACAACACAGACACACATACAACACAGACACATATACAACACAGACACACATACAACACAGGCAACACATCATGTGGAAAAGACAATGAAGGAATCAACCCATGAGCTCAAGAACTACAGCTAAACTGTGGTGTCTGAATGAGAGAGCTAAAAGTTGCTTCAGCGTTGTCACTTCTCTGGGAAGCCCACATCCCTGTGTGTGGATCCTCACCGCGTGACCTTGAAGATGCGCAGCAGGCGCACACAGCGCAGCACGGAGATGCCGAGCGGCGACATGAACCTCAGCTCCACCAGGATGGTCTCCACGATGCCACCGCACACCACAAAGCAGTCGAAGCGGTTGAACAGGGACACAAAGTAGGCCTGCAGGCCCAGGCTGTACATCTTGATCAGCATCTCACACGTGAACATGGCCAGCAGCACCTTGTTGGCCACATCTGGGGAGAAAGAGAGAGGGAGGGGAAGAGGGAGGGAGGGAGAGAGAGAGAGAGAGAGAGAAAGAGAGAGAGGATGATCAAGATCAAGATCAAACAAAAACAAAATCTCTAGACGTAATTCATTACTATAACTACATTTAAATGTAAACATGTAGGGTCTGTCTTAAACACTGACCCAATCAACTACATTTCTCTGTTATGTTTTAATCAACAATACAAAATAAATGAAAGTAAGTTGAGTAGCTTGTCTTTAGTAGCTTGTTAAGTAGTATTTGTCATATCGTATCTCCTCATACTGTGGCACACAGAACCTGTGAGCACCCAAGCCCATG
>NC_055963.1:28639633-28649633 GCF_018492685.1 Alosa sapidissima
GAAATGGTTCATTAGCCAAAAAACCCAGAACTCAAGCTTCCAGACAGCTTTTAGATGTGGTACATCTGGGCATGTGTGGGAGATATCTATGTGTGTGTGTGTGTGTGTGTGTGTGTGTGTGTGTGTGTGTGTGTGTGTGTGTGTGTATGTGTGTTTGTGTGTTAGTATCTCTGTCTATGTGTAACCTTGAATGAGAGTTTAATGATAGTGTGTGTTCATTGTTCATCAGGCAGGATTTACATAAGCGATAAGCCCATTGTGTGAAGACAGCTTGAGTGTTTAAAGCCTAGATGGCGTTATCATGTGTGAGTGGTGCGTACGTGAATGTGTATGTAAGTGAGTGCACGTGTGGGTGCATGGTGTGGGTGGGTATGTTTGTACCTGCTTGTACTTTGTCTCGTCGCATCCCATCACTGTGTGTGTGTGTGTGAGTGTGTGTGTGTGTGTGTCTCAGTGGTAAATGCCAGCCTGGTTGAAACCATGACATCTGGTCAGTGTGTTGCACAGAGGGGGGAGGATGGGAAGAGTAGCAAGAATGAAGAGAGAACAAGATGAAAAGAAGGGATGAGTGGAAAGAGAGGATCATTGCATTGGGCTGAGGGAAGTAGAGAGGAGAAAAGAGAGAGAGAGAGAGTGATCAGAGGAGATGACAGAATGGAAGGAGACACATAAGACTAATAAGAATGAATTTGACTGTTGCACTGAGGTCACACACATAGATGAAGAATCAGTTCATCATTAAAGCTCTCTTTAGAGGAGGAGTCTATGCCAGGCAGTGTCCATTAGACTCCACCAGATGAGCTCATGAGCTACATTATATGCACTGGTCACACAGGTTGACCATGAAGAGGGGACAGTGAGCCGTAAGAAGAGGAGAGGAGGCAGTTTTAAGGAGACCTTCAAAACTTGGCGTGTGAGTATGTGAATGTACCTGTATGTGTGTGTGTGTGTGTGTGTGTGTGTGTGTGTGTACCCATCTGTATGCGTTCACTCACTGTTGCGTTTGCCTTCCTGCTGTCCATCCTCCTCGTTCTCGGGGTCGATGTCCTCGGCCTGAGCGATCCAGTCCAGGTAGCCCTTCAGGTCCTCCTCCAGCTGCTGCTTCTCCCGCAGCTTCTGGAAGTCTCCGCGCGCCTTGGCCTTCTCTCGCTCCTTAGAGAACTCTCTGAGGACAGGGCCAGCGCATTTAAGGTAAGGATTAACCTGGGCACACACACACACACACACACACACACACACACAGCACTACTCACCCAAACTAAGCTAAGTTCAGTCCAGAGGTGACTTACCCACTCAGTACTCCCAGAACCAGATTGAGGACGAAAAATGAGCCGAAAATGACCAGACTGACAAAGTAGATCCACGGGAGCTCAAAGCCCATGGCATCGTTCATCTGAAACACACACACACACACACACACAAATCAGTACTTTCCAATTCATACATATCTATATTGTAATAACTTGTAGGAAAGTTATACAAGTCATACGAATCATAAATCGATCTGCCTAACCATAGCAGGCTTTATTCAAGGTATTCAGGTATTTTAGGGCAGCCTTTGTCAATGCTGTAGAAAGCATCATAATGGATTGAGGTAATGGTGCTTCGGAAGACGGAAAGAGGGACACAATGAGGTGGAGGAACAAAAAGAGAGAAGAGGGGGATAGAAGAGTACGAGGGGGAAGCGATAGGAAAGTGAAGGTCATTTAATCTCATCGCCCATCTCCTCGCTCAGCTCTGCCCCCACTCCAGTCCTTTCATTGCTGTTGAGTGGTTGTGTGTCTGTTTCAAACACACTCTCACACTCTTTCTCTTGGCACCATTTGCATTTTGAGTTTACCATGGTAACCATTGGGGAACCAGTGTGAGGGCCAGAATGATGAGGAAGACAGGCGAAGAGAGAGATAGAGAGAGATAAAGGGCAGATGGAGAAGAGCTCCAAGAAGAGGTGAAGGACGTGGCACACAAGAGGTGCTCTTTTCATTTCACATCCTGTCATGGTCTCCTTCCTGTTTTCATCAATGTCTGGATAGTTTGGGAGAGAACTCCATATCTCTCTCTATTAATCCTTGGTAAATCTCCTAAAACACATTGAACTTTTGTGCCGTGTGTAAGTAGTTAGGTACAGTTTGTCGTCAAGGCAAATTTGACCTTCAACTTAAAGGAGAATTCCGGTGTGATATTGACCTAAAGTGTGTTAAAACATGATACCGAGTGTAAACGTATGTCTCATAGCTCACCTCGGCTTGTCCCCTTTGTGGTGCCTCGGGCATCGGCCTAGCCATGCAAATAAATCACTGTTTTACACCATTTACATTTATCAGATTCCAAAAATAATTCAGTGGAAATGCATGGATTCAGTTGCTTCCGTAGCAGCAACTGGAATCCATGCATTTTCACGGAATTATTTTTGGAATCTGATCCCTTATCATACCTGTGCGTTCGTACTCGTCGCTCGACTTATCGTGACTAAATTCAAGATGGCGTCGAGCGGTAAAATTCCTTAAGGTACTGTCTGTATAAATCGTCTTGTAAATAAACTACCAGTGCTTTTTCAAAGTTCTCTATGTCTCGTTTTAAATGTCAAGGCCCTCGGAAGTCTACCAATGAAGTATGGAGCTACTTTGAGCCTCGTAAATGGTGATTAAACAGTGATTTATTTGCATGGCTAGGCCGATGCCCGAGGCACCACAACGAAACACTGTGTTGGTAGCATTGGCTAACTAGCGCCAGATTTCTGAGTGCAGGGGACAAGCCGAGGTGAGCTATGAGACATACATTCACACTCGTTATCATGTTTCAACACACTTTAGGTCAAAATCACACCGGAATTATCCTTTAACTAAAAGGGCAAGACTGACTGCTTATCTGTAATGCTATGAGAATCCTGAGTATGGTTTATTTATTGCTCTGTCAGACTGCTGACAATATTACGGTATCTGTGCAGTGGCTGGAACTCTTTTACTACAACAAATAAACAAAACTACGGGTATGTGTGTGTTCCTTTTATAAGGACATGGGGCAGGGGTCAAAATAGGCCGGTATGGTCCGGTACTGTGTACCACTAAAATATTCAGTGACGGTACACAGCACTGGAAAGAGATGAGAGCAGCTGCCTGCCAAAACCAGGGCTGCCAACTCTAAGGCATTGATTGTGTGACTCACACTGTTGGCACACATGCCTTTTCTCACGCTAACGTTTTGTCTACGCTTCCTCCAATGTATTTGTGATTTTTAAATTTAACCATTTAAAACAATTTAACAAGTTCCATGCATTAAGGCAGATGTCAGGTGGATTCATAACATGTAGGTAGCTACGGTATGGTATGTGTTAGGCTGCTGTCTATGAGCACATCTGACTGCAATATCAAACAATAAACTAATTAAGGTTTGCACCACACCGTTATGGTACCTTCTTTCTGATGCATTGGTAAGTTATTTTCATTCACATAGAGAAATATCAGTGACAGACTGAAAGAAACCAACTTTATTTGGAAAGGTAACATGAAACCATGCAAAAAACAAAGAGAGGTAAATTTAGAAACTATACGTTTTAAGAAATTAGGGAGTGAGACATTTAATTTGTACTAAATGCAAACTGTATATTAGCTATATCTTTTTTATGAACATGATCCAACTTTTAGTTAATATAAAATCATGTACTTGTTATTTAGAATGTTATCATTAAAGGTGCTATAAGCGATGCAGGGTAACGTCACTTCTGTTGATGTTCAAACAAAACAGAGAGCTAGCTCGTTACTCCTTCCCATCCCTCCTGTGCAAGTGAAACTCTCCTAAACGCGCATCTCATCGTTGATTGGCTGGAACAGTTTATGTTTTTATGGTCCAGGCTGTTTTTGTTGCCATTTATGGAGTCTGGGCTGTCCACAGAGACCACATTATTTTACAATGTATTGAGGGCACAGGCAGCTAGCGGAAGGTGTTGGAGGTGATGTTTGATGTATGTGACAAAAAATGTTTTAGCTTAAAAACAACGTAACATCGCTCTTAGAACACCTTTAAAGAGGACATGAGAGCAGTTTATCCTGAAGAGTTAGTAAAGGAGAGGTAGAGGGGCCTTCTAAAGTAAAAAAGACAGTTAAAGATAGATAACAGGTCCTTATGAAAGGTCTACAAATAATAATTAATTAATTATTGTAGCCAATTTGTCTGATGAAAATATTCACTTTCACGTGTGAGAAATCACTCCAAGCTGAACTAAAACGATGGCAGCCCTGCTGATATCTAGAGGAAAGGTGAACAATATGGAGAGGTGAAAGTTGTGGTAATAGTACCGGCAAATATTTAAAACTACTTTCACCCCAGACTTGGGGTCAAATGGTTTTGGTGATAGAGACTCAGACTCACCCAGTAGAGCACATCTGTCCAGCCCTCCATAGTGATGCACTGGAACACGGTGAGCATGGCGAACAGGAAGTTGTCAAAGTTGGTGATGCCGTTGTTGGGGCCGTGCCAGCCTTCTTTGCACATGGTGGTGTTGACCGGGCAATTGCGCCCGTGACCTGACGGGGCACACGGAGCCGGCTCATCCTCGGCCAGCGCACCTGACGTAAGGGGGGAGAGAAACAGACCGAGACAGGCGGAAAGGGAGGACACAAAAATCAGTGATATTAATTCTTAGAGGGCAGAGTGGAGATCAGAATACTGAGAGAAAGAAAGACACCAAAGCAAAGCAAGAGACCAATCTATGTTAAGCGACCTTGGGTTTGAGAAAGACGCTATATAAAATAAACTTATTATTATTATCATTATTATTATTATTATTATTAATCTGAAGGTTGAGAGAATCAGGGGTGTAGTGGTGAAATAAGAGGCGGGTAAACTATGAATTCTGTGATCACGGTAAGGTGGACTGTGCCATGCGGTATCGGCTTTTTTAAAACAGGCATTCAGAACATGTTTGATGATGGTGGAGGTTATTATCCAATGTTTATAACTATATCAGTGGTATTAAATGGTTCCTAGAGTGTTGATGAGTGTACATATTGTGAATGTGGATAATTTGGTGAATAAACTCTTTTGAGAGGTGGATAAACTCTAATAAGAGGTAGATACATTTCTGACATTTCAGAGGTGGATAAACTGCGTTTACTTGCATTTAGCCTACACTACAACCCTGGAGAGGATGGAACGGAGATATACCAGGAAACAGCCCATTTCTGGGTTAATAAAAAAGAAAAGGCTTGAGGGGGAACAGAATGTCTTGGAATACAAAGCTGAATGCTTTGCAGACCCAGTAAACTAAGACCCAGTTCAGGTGACATCAGGTGAGGTATGAGCCCGAGGAGAAGAGAGCAAGCACAAGCGCACTCCCAGCTAGAGTGCCTTCATATTGCTGCATCCTCCTAAGTCACTCCCACTCCCCCATCCACTGAGTCACACATAACTCACGACTCACGACTCACAACGCCTGGTGAAGACCCTGGAGACCACAGGCAGAGACTGTAACCCCCCGGTAGGGATACCCACCTGTGTTGACCAGGTAGCAGGTGGCGTGCATCTTGCCGATGAAGAGCTCCAGGCCGATGATGGCATAGATGATAATGACAAAGAGCACCAGCAGGGCAATGTGCAGGAGGGGGACCATGGCCTTGATGATTGAGTTCAAGACCACCTGCAGGCCTGGGAGAGGAACACAAATAACCATGAATGCTCCAATCATAGTTGTTTCAGACCCATAGTAATGGCCTTCATGTAACAATTACATTAACAGAAGCCTATGTGACCCTAAAACAGTCCACCCACAGTCAGGAAGAAAAGACAATATTACAATAAAAGGCAGTAACTATTTTGCTAGAGCAACTCGTCGTGACAAAGTGACAAGGTCGTGACTGAAAAAATGAATGTGTCAGTGAAACTCAGAGGTGAAAATAACAATAGTCAAGGACAAACAGGTTTATAATGTATGGCATTTATGGCAGTAGTTGTAGTCATGGTATAATGGAGTACTGATAGAGTGATTGAAATAAGAACTTTTAGGACTATTTCTTGGTTCTCCAACTTCAGTGCTTTATCAGAAAGGTAAATGTTGATCATGTTACTGGATCATAAGTAGGTGACTGACTCCATAGGCCGTAATTTAAATGATGGGCAAAGTTCTAAGTCTTACACTTAAAAGCTCATTTAATAACAATAGTTGTATTTCATGCATGAGAACTTTGCTTGCTGACAGACTTTGCACATTACCAAGCAAATATATTAGGGCACCGTGAGTGTGTGTGTGAGAGTATGAGGAGGCATGGTGAGAATGGTGTCTGACAGAGCTAGTGAGTGAGAGTGCAAGAGTGACTGGATTTGGTTGAGGTGGCAGAATTGGCAAAAGCATGAGTGTGCCCTCAGAGAGAGGACATGTGAGGGTATGTGATAGGCTACATGAGAGAGTCTCCAGTGTGTGTGTGTGTGTGTGTGTGTGTGTGTGTGTGTGTGTGTGTGTGTGAGAGAGAGATCAGGACACTCACTAGGCACTCCCGACACGAGCCGGAGGGGACGGAGAACCCGGAACGCTCGTAGTGCCTTCACGTCAAAGCCCCCCGGCTTTCCCCCAGTGGGACCCGCCGCATCGCCCTCATGTGTGATCAGCTCCAGTACCACACTAAACAACCTGTTTGTCACACACACACACACACACACACACACACACACACACACACACACAATAAATAAATCAATTAATTAAATGAAGTGAGTAGTTACCTCATCTTTAAATAAACAAACAAGACGGGATGACTACAGACCCTTGCCCCTGTCACACAATATTAACCAAAGTGAAATCAAATTCCAACTTCCAGATGACCATGTAGGGGTGTATACTGTGCCATGTACAGAAATGGGAACGTGAAGAACACACACACACACACACACACACACACACACACAGATGGATGGATGAACCTGATTATAATACCCTCCTCCCACTACTGGATGAGAAAAACATTCCACCATGATTGGCCAATACAATTCTCTGAAGACGTCAAGAGAGAGGAGAGCAAGGGGAGATGTGATGTTACCTCTCCCAGTCTTCTCTCCTCTGTGTCTCATTCAATCTTTGAGCGTTACGTGTGAGAGAAAGCAGACAGACAGACTGACTGACTCATCAAGTCTGAGAGCACATTTATCACCGAGTTATGATAGATGTCTTCTCTGAGCCACAAGGCCTCTGTTCTCCCTTTTCACACACACTCTTCCTCCACCTGACTCTAACTTCCTGTTCATTCACTTCACATCACTGCCTGCCTCGCATCTTTGTGGAGGAGGTCTGTGACTCCTCAGTGGTGGTTTAACCTCAAAGGTGATAAATGGGTATGGGAGGAGGTCCTTGTCTGTCTCTGTGTCACCACGAGTCTCGGAGGTGGAATGTGAAGGTCCACCTATGAATGTGTGTGTGTGTGTGTGTGTGTGTGTATGTATAATATGTTTAAAACCTCCCTTTCCGCACACCTGTCTCCATCATTGTGAACAGATCTGTGTGTGTGTGTGTGTGTGTGTGTGTATGTGTGTGTGTGTGTGTGTGTGTGTGTGTGTGTGTGTGTGTGTGTGTGTGTGTGTGGGTGTATTTGTGTGTGTGTGTGTGGGTGTATTTGTGTGTACACAAGAGTATGGCATGCCCTTTTCGTTTGCCCCAGTGAGCTTACCCAAACAAACTAACATCTTCCCTGAGGCCCAGAGCGAGTCTGCCATGAATCCACTTACTGCACTTTCCTAATTCTGTCCAGCCGACCGTAAAATGTACAAGACCACTTACGAAAGCTCATCAACTGAGCATGTGCACTTAGCTCCATAAGCATCACTGACACACTTTACCTACTTCAACTCAGGTGAAGAATGGATGTGGAAATCACTGAAAGCATTAGGCTAATTTGACTAATATAACATACTGACTTCAACTCAACTAAGAATGAAATAATATATGGGCACTGCTATTGTAAATAATAGGAAAGATACACGAGTACAGTAAGAGCTAGTTATTTTACTTTACAGGTGTTAATTACAGTGAGAATAAAGGTTAATTAATCTCTGAGAGGCATGAGTTTAGCTAAACAGACAGCTATACAACATGTACTGCATGTGCAAATAAAGGTTTCAAGGCCCAGACTGTTATTAGCATCACTTATAAAGTTGCAGAAATTCTGTTCATTTAATTTAATAATCTAATTTAATAATAGCTTAACATAGAAGTGAAACACTCTTAATATAATCCATATATAAACAATAAACAGCATAGCATGCACTGGGGGCTATAATACTGTATTTTTCATAAATGTAGAAAATATTGACTGAATTTCCATAAATTCTGCTGCACTAACCACGACCCTTCTCTGACTTGAAGATGACCATGTTGTTTGTGCTACTTTGGAAAGGTTGCTTTCCCCAAGGACATGTGTTAAATTCAATGTCCATTGGTCCCCTCACAGACATGCACACCCCCCATCTGCTGTGCAAGCGATGCTATCTGTGCTAATCTGCTGCTCTAACAACAAAGATGAAGAAGACCCCCTTTTCAAATGCCAAGGCCTAACAGGAAAGGGAAGAAATATCACTGTTCATGCACCTTCACTTTCACTGATGAACCAAAACAAAGACTGCGCTGCACTGAGACTACACCCACATTAACTTATTTTTATTTTAAAAAAGAAATGGAAATCTTTGTCCATATGGATCTTTGTTACTGCTCTGTAACAGACACAACCTGTGTCCATACAGATTGAGATCTGTGCCTTTGTGAACATTTGCTTCCAGAGTGCTTTGATGTCTGTGCTTCGGTGGACCATGTCACCCAAGCCTTTGGCATGCTGCCTATGACTCTACTGATTGGGCCTAAGAACTTTCCTTGAATGCACGGTGAGTCTTAGGCTATCTGAGTGACTGGTGGTGACCTAGGGTGGACAACCAAAGGGCACGGAGGGGTTGGACGGTGACCAGAGGTTAAGGCTTACTAAAGGTGATTACATTACAAAACATTAGTGTACACGCCAGTACACGCCACTCAACTCAAATATCAGCAAACTGTGTACTGAAATATTGTGTACACTGAACACCGGAATAAGAGAGAGAAAAAACAGGATGTTTAGTACTCACCCCACTATAACTATTACAAAGTCCAGCATGTTCCAGCCGTTTCTGACGTATGAGTTCTGGTGCATTACAAGTCCATAAGCTATGATCTTCAAAAAGGTCTCTATTGTGAAAATGATGAGGAAGGCATATTCTACCGTTTCCTGTGGGTGAAGAAGGGAGAGAGGGGAGGTGGTTAGTTCAGAATTCATTTATTTCATTGTGATGTATTGTATAGTTTTAAATCACTGTAGTCTCAGTGCAACTGAAACGAAAAGTGTTGCGTGCATAAAAGCATCACTAACAATGTAAACCACAATGTCTCTGCAAAATACAGGTGTCACACAAACATGAAACAATGAAGAGTGAGACAGAATAAGCACAGCAGACGGTAAAACAGACAATTAGAGGGAGGGAGAGAGAAAGAATGAGAAAATCAAACAGAGAGGGAAAGAGAGAGAGAGAGAGAGAGAGAGAGAGAGACAGTCAAACAGAGAAAAAAGAGAAAAAAGAGAGAGAGAGAGCTCTATCACGTCAGAGACAGCAGATCTGATTAATCCCTTCAGCGAGCACCAGTAGCACCACCCAGGGACGCATGTGTGTACATCCATCTAATGACCACTCTCCTGGCAAAAACCCAGCACTGCATCTGAGACCTAAGACCTAAGACAACCTCTCCTCAGGTCACACACACACACACACACACACACACACACACACACACACACACATGCATGCACACACACACAAACTCATACTCACATACACGCAGAGCCGGACAGTAACGGAGTACATTTACTTGAGTACAGTACTTGAGTACAATTTTCAGGGATCTGTACTTTACTCGAGTATCATTTTTGGGGAGTACTCATGACTTTACCTGTGGCCCCACCTCGCCATGTTAATTATAGTTTTCGCTTCAAGTGTT
>NC_055963.1:28654633-28669633 GCF_018492685.1 Alosa sapidissima
AGGTCACGGCGAGTGCGAGGACTGTGGAGACGGTGGAGTGGACCAGCGCTGAGGGCAGGTTGAGTGCTTTTAGATCACCTGGTTCAGCCAGGAGTCACACAGCACACAGTGGCCAACACAAAGCGGATTCAGCTCCAGTGAATAGAACATGTTCTGATTTCAGTGTTTACCTCTGAGCTACTCAAAACAGCGAGGGAGGGAGAAGAGAGGAGATGTGGTGGTGGGAAGAGAGTGGATGAAAGGGATGAGTGGGAGATGAAGGGAAAGAGTGAGAAAAAGAGAGAGAGAGAGAGAGAGAGAGAGAGAGAGAAAATTTGTCAAAAGGGAATTTTATAAAAGGGTAGGGCTGTCGTTGAGATTCTGCTCAGGCAAGATAAGGCACAAAAAGAGTCTTCACTTTATCCTTGAAGTTATCCATTCTGTTGGTGTATAAATGCTGCCATTCAGACTCGCTTTCCACACAACACCTAACAGTTTACAAGAATCCGGAGAAATACACATCCCTCAGTAACAATCATTTCCTTTTTTCTATGAGCATCTTATGGATCATGTTTTTGTGCCAGAGGGAAGCTCTTGGATTGGAAGAGGGTGAAAGGTTAAAGGGAGGCTGCAGTATCCCAGGGGGAGCTCACTGGCTTCACAGAGAGACAACACTGGTTGTCCCGCTGGGCCCAGATCAATGCCAGTGCAGAGCCAAGCTCACGCCCCAGGAGCTCCATGGATGGACGGATGGATGGATACATGTATGGATGGATATGTGGAAGTGTGGATGGGTCTGTGTGGTGCGTCAGCAGCAGTGGAGAGCGACTGGTCTGGCCTGGTGTCAGTAGCTCAGCTGAAGCTAATGAGAGTGGACAGACAGCACACGGACCTGCACAAGCCTCCCAGCAGTGTTGCCTCCCTCTCACCTCTCACACCACCCACACCTCCACACCTCTCACCTCTCACACCACCCAGCACACCCACACCTCTCACCTCTCACACCACCCAGCACACCCACACCCCTCACCCTCACACCACCCAGCACACCCACACATCCACCCCATACACCACCCAGCACACCCAAACCTCTCACACCACCCAGCACACCCACACCTCTCACACCACCCAGCACACCCACACCTCCACCCCTCACCTCTCACACCACCCAGCACACCCACTCCTCCACCTCTCACCATCACACCACCCAGCACACCCACTCCTCCACCTCTCACACCACCCAGTACACCCACTCCTCCACCTCTCACCCTCACACCACCCAGTACACCCACTCCTCCACCTCTCACACCACCCAGCAGCACACCTACACCTCCAGCCCTCACCTCTCACATGACCCAGCACACCCACACCTCCACCCCTCACCTCTCACACCGCCCAGCACGCCCACTCCTCCACCTCTCACACGACCCAGCACACCCACACCTCACCTCTCACACCGCCCAGCACGCCCACTCCTCCACCTCTCACACGACCCAGCACACCCACACCTCCACCCCTCACCTCTCACACCACCCAGCACACCCACACCCCCACCCCTCACCTCTCACACCACCCAGCACACCCACTCCTCCACCTCTCACACCACCCAGCACACCCACTCCTCCACCTCTCACCCTCACACCACCCAGCACACCCACACCTCCACCTCTCACACCACCCAGCAGCACACCTACACCTACACCCCTCACCTCTCACACCACCCAGCACACCCACTGCCCAGCCAACCTGCTGCTGCCACAGGCTGATGTCACTGATACTGCCTGGAACATGACAGCCAGAGCTCCCAGAGCCATTCTGGCTTATGCCAGTGGTATGTGTGTGTGTGTGTGTGTGTGTTGGGGGGGGGGGCTCGCTTGTGTGTGAGAGAGAGTGAGTGATAAATTCAAATAGTCACACCATGCATGTACATTGATGAGAAATGGATGTGTTTGGATGTGACAACCAATTTGTGTTTCCCTGTGTGTGTGTGTGAGAGAGTGAGAGAGTGTGTATGTATGTGTTTCTGTCAGATTGTGTGTGTGTGTGTGTGTGTGTGTGTGTGTGTGTGAGTGTGTGTGTGTGTGTGTGTAGCCTCTGCTCGTGTGCAGTCCTATATGTTTACATACGGGTGTGTTTAAATGCATCCGGCCGTGGAGTGCTGTGTCCTGATGTAGTCCTGCACCTGTCTGTGGAGGTCATTAGGCCCTATTACCTCTGCCGTGATTGCCCTAATAAGATTAATAGCACCATAATGGAGGAGAGCGTGCTGCAGTACACATCAAAGCAGAGCAAAACAGAGCAGCACAAGGGAAACTAATCTATACAAGCTTCATTCAGCCAGTGGGATGTAGAGGACTACATTCACAACACAAACCTAGCGTTTTCAGTGAGGCACATACTGAGAATCCAGAGAGTGGTTTCCAGCAAAGTTCTCAGAAGGACTCAGATGGCGAGACACACTTCACAATGAGGCAGGAAGAGGACACGCTGTTCTCCAGTTCACAAAAGCCACTGAGCAAAAAAAAAGATGTTCTCAGCATTTTTTTGCGCCAGATGTACTAACACTTTTGCGCCCACTTCAGGCGTATTTGTTTCGCAATGTGCGTGTAAAATCAGATTGCGTTTGTCATGTCATGCATATGCATTCATGAGAGGATCCAGGGGAAAGTGGGAGTTTAGCGTAAAAAGATGGGAGGGGAAGAGTAAAGAGCACCTAGTTATGTATTCCGCGGTATGTACAAAGACTGCTCCTGAAAGCGCACGTCTATTTTGCGCCTAAATACTTCCGCCTTGTAAAAGCAGGTGTTAATCCAAATTGCAGTTCAATGCGTCAATAAGAGAACCTTTCAAAGACAACAGAATCGCTATTTAGAGCACCAGTTTTTGTGGTGAAAGTATTTGTACTACCAAAAGCAACCTTAACTTTCGTTGGCCTTTTGAATGTCTTACTTTCACTTTCACATCATTCACTTAAACTTTCCTACTTGCTAGATTTGACCAATTTTCCATAGCCTACGTGCACAAGTAGTTTGAGTAGAACTACTGATCTTCATTATCTCCCTGCTTGTTTACATCTTATCATGTATGGTATTATTTCATGATCGCTAAACGTTTGATTCTTTTTAATGTTGTCATTAGTTAACTTCATTCAACTGCGCTTGTACAGTATGTAGGCGCTGCCATTCAGTTGTGGACGTTTGTAAATTGCGCTTATGGGCGGAGAAAGGCAGAGAAAGGCACAGTTTACACTAAGGATTGAACGATTGCTAAATACGACGGAAACTTGGGTCTGACAGCGTTCGCAATTTGCGGTGTGTCCATGACGCTGATAACGCTACGTTCGCAAATGTACATACATCTGGCCCTCAGATAACCTATGATAACAGTGCTTGGACAGCCTGTATGAAAACAGCATGCCTCAAGAGCAGGACATTTGTGCAAACATAGCACATCTGCTTGTGAACCTCTGAGCAATGTCTACAGGTACACAAACCAGGAAAGTATCAAATGTGCTTAACACATGTTAACCATGTTTGTATGTGTACATCTCATAATGGGAATATGCATGTTTAAATGAACATAAGAACATGAGAAGATAATACATCATTACTGTAAAGTTAAATTAAGCAAACATTGGAACATATTTTCCCTTTATGTATGTTAGAGTGCACTGCTGTCCTGTTATTATTCTTAAGTGGTGGTAAAATAAATGTGCATTTCAGTTATTTTCAACATCAGTATTTATCCCATGTGCTCGACTATTACCGTCCATTTGATTGATATTTCTAATCTCTCAGTCTCGTCTGATTGACTGGACCCTTCTGAATAGGGCAATCAGACACTGTCAACTCATGCACAGAGAAGGACAGAGGAAAGGAGAGAGAGAGAGAGAGAGAGAGAGGGGGTCAGAGGGAGTGAGCCAAAAAATAGAAAGATCAAGGCAGAATCTTTCCGCTAATGTGAAGCTCTCCATACAACCACTCAAAGATAAGCCAAACCAAACAGGATTTGAACTCCAATAAGATAAGTGAAATTTCCCTTAAAAGAAAACCTCTTGAGCGACCTCATCAGGGGCCATCAAAGGACATGCTCGGGGTCACAATTAGGGAACGCAATGAAAAACAACTCAATGGCACAGAGAGAAACGGCATGGAATTAATGTAAAACCTCTCTCCTCAATAGACTCTCAACTATGGAGACCACATGCACAGAGATTTACAGCAGAACTACAGAATGCATTGAGAGATGAGCTAAACATTGAAGCCATATTCAGCAGAGTCCATTAAAGGGGAACTTTTTAAAACTATGCCCCCAGAGTGGAGCACTGTAGCTGCCTGGCCACTCTAGCTGTTGGCTGCAGCAACTCCATTTTGTTTTCGTACCACCGACAGTATACGGTGACTTTGAGAAACAGAGTGTCTATCTATGTGAAAAATTGCCAGGGTTCTTTAGTGCCCATTGGCGCCGTGGCACAACTGTTTACAGCGCCCATACCATGCTCAGGTCCAGGTGCCCACAGAAACCCGTTTGAGTCCGACCAGGTAATTTCCCGATCCTCTCTCTCCAACTCGCAAGGCATAACATGAAAATGTAAAATGTACAAAATATATAATAAACAAAAAAGAAACTGAGGGGCCTGGAGATCCTCTTGATTGGAGGAAACAGATAATCACAGCTAATGTCATCATCCTGCCTGTCTCAATTGGGGGCCTAATTAACACAATTACAGTGCTGGGGCAGTAACACACGGAGGATGAGAGACACGAGGGTGAAGGAGAGCCGAGAGGGGGGAGGTGAAGAGAGAGAGAGAGAGAGAGAGAGAGAGAGAGAGAGAGAGAAGAAGAGAGAGAGAGGATGAAATGAAGAGACGATGAAACAGGGTGAGGACAAGGGAAACAGACAGAAGAGGAAAGGATGGAGATGAGACAAGAGGAGAAGGGACAAGAGGAGAACAGAGGGGAAGAGGAGAGTGTGGGAGTGATGATGATGAAGAAGAAGAAGAAACAGTGTTTAGGGAAGGTGAAGGAACCATTGTGTTTCTGTGGGTATTACAAGTACACACATTTCCAAGTAAGCTGTCACTATTGCTCTTCAAAGCCAACCATCCACTCCCTCTTCCTTCTGCGCTGCCATCTCTGATCTGTTCTCTACTCGATTAATCAGCTTCCTTTTGTCTCGTCTCATCCTCCTCTTCTCTCTAGCTCCTCTTTGCTCCTCTTCTCTCCTCCTCATTGCTCACCTCTCCTCTAATCGTCTCTCCTGCACACAATCCACAATTTCTCATTCTTGACCTTATTTTAAACCCTTTCCCCAAAAATGTGCTTTTTCCTCAGGACTGGAATTCTGTGAGTAGCTTTTACTATTATAGTACATGTGCCAGTACATTACGCACATACAAGTGCAAACACATGCACACAATAAGAAAGTGGTCACACATGAGGCAAAATCCAAAATATTTGTGAATAGAAGCTATAATATATATATAGAAAATATATGTTGGCACTTTGCACCATTTCTCTACAACTTGCATTCTTGAAGTGCACAGATTGTAGGTCTATTAGTGGACATCTTGACAACTGTAACACTAATAGAATGCAATGACATGAATGAATCCTATGTGTGATACAGTTTGCTGCCTAACAGGGAGCGGGAGGCAGAGAAAGAGAGAGAGCCACTGCCAGGATTAATGAAGGTACAACTCCCTCTATCTCTCTCCTTCCCTGCAGCATCTCCTCGGAGACACCAACAGGTCTCCATGGCCACCGTTGTCACGGCAGCAAGGTGCTTTATTTATGTGAGATTTGTGGGAAGGAGGCATAGAGACACAAACTCCCACAAACTCATACATCTACATATGTGTAAGAAATAAATAAATTATATATGTAGATGTACACATATGTAGATGTGTATTTAGGTGAGTTTTTGGGAGTTTTTTCCCATATGACCAACAACCACATGGTCTGAAATGACACAATTATAGTTTTATAGGCAGATTACATACAACTGGTTCAGTGAAAGTAATGAACTAATGCCTGGATGATTTGGGGGGAAGGACTATTTAACAGAGACCCTGCATAATGCATTTTGATCAATATGACACTTGCAATTGAAAATGTAAAACACAGCACACAGCAGCTTTTATGATGTGCACACACACACTGGAACTCCCTCCCCCAACCTCTTTGTGCCTGTCCTTCTCTTCCTTTCTTCAAAGCGCACCTTTCTGTTTAATGATCACTTCTCCTCCACACCCAACACATAGCTCCATACAGATAACTTTGTTCTATTGTTTTGTTTGTTTGTTATTGTGTTTCCCTGCCTTTGTCTTTGATGCATTGTTTTGTTTGTTTGTCAATGTGTTTCCCTGCCTTCCTACTATGTAAAGCGACCTTGGGTTTGAGAAATGCGCTATATAAAATAAACTTATTATTATTATTATTAACAGACTAGATGATGTGGAGGTTGAACTAGTTAGCTTTGACAATTTCAATTCTGATCTCAGAAATGCACCAGAGTGACTGAAAAAAATCTGTAAATCAGTGTGTGCTAGTGGAGCACTCTCTGCTTGGATGTGCACCGTATTAACTACTTAGATCATTTACTGGTGGCAGGGAAATTACAAGAAGTGTGCATGCATACACTGCCAAATGCTCACCCTTAACAACAACCATTACGCCATTGTGTTCCCACTGCATACCACTGTTTAACAAAACCCTTCTAAGCAGCACAGAGTGGCAGCTTTATCATGCCCCAATTGCACCCTTTTAATCAGGCCTCAGCAGGAATGGAGACACAGGGTCATATACAAAATGACCAAAAACTGCTACATATGGGCCCGTCTTTTACTGGCCTTGTAGTTATAAAAATGGCTCCTGTTATAGAATTAGGGATCCAACAGCCCAGCCCAGAGCCCTCTGTCAACTCAAACTACTTTATTCACATGACCTGTAAGATGACGTCTCAGGCTGAAACTATTTTTACCCTCTTGTGATTATAATATCACAATGATAACAGTGGCTGGATGTAGCCTAAGCCTCCGAGCTTGTCGCAGAGGGGGTGACTGGAACCACTGTAGGCCTGTGTCGAGGATCAGACTTGGGTAAAAACACTGGGTAAAAATGGGATTTCCATCCGAACAGATTACCGGTGAGCCCTCCGCATTGGAGTTGTACAATATTGCACTAATGTTGCAGAGGTTTATGTAAAAGAGGAGGGTTAATCCAGACATCAGGGCATAAGCCGTTTCAAAAGTGTAGCCTAATTTATTGGAAATGATAGTCAACATGTGGTATGTTCTCATGAAGGAAATCTTCCACACACTGTTTGTTTCACTTTCAATATGAAATGTATTACAAACCCAATGTTTTGGAGACCATTATCAGGATATTTCAATTCAAGGCTTTCAATTCAATGCTCATTGACCTTTGGTCTTGTCCTAGACACCTGTTGACCTAACAAGAGTGCAAAAGTTTTGTTATTTGATTTGTGATGGAAATAAAAAGATGCTCCAAAACAGAATTAATGACAAGCACTGATTACTGAGTACTGAGTAAACTATATTTCTGTAACGCTTTATATAAATGCATATATATTTAGAATTAAATGAAAAAATTGTTTATGAATTTATGTTTGTTTGTTGTTTTTGATTCGACTGGACCTACATTGCAAATTTAATACCATGAAATCCTTCATGAATGCCTACCACATGTTGACTATCATTTCCAATAAATTAGGCTACACTTTTGAAACAGCTTATTCAACGTGGCCTGATGTCCAGATTAACCCTCCTCTTTTACAAACGTCAGCACAGCATTCAGAGCGATGCCATAGAAGAACCTTTTGTAGTGTTTCAAACATAAAAGTTATGAAAAAAGTCTTTCTTAAGAACCATTTCCAATGTAAAGAACCTTTCACTTGATGTAATCGTCAACAGAAAGGTTCTTTATAGAACCATATAGTGATGAAAAGAAGCATTTAAGCACCTTTATTTTTTAGAGTGTGTCAGGAGATGTCTTTAGTTCACGCGTGACAGGCTTCACTTGATGCTCGTTGCTTTGCTTGTTGCCCGCCAGTAAAACGAGGGTCCACTGAGTCCATTCATCAGTAGTCTGACCTTAGCTGAGCATTACACTAAACCAGAAAGTAACCTGCTTACGTGCTGCTGCTTGTGTTAAGCAAGCCAAGGGACACAAAGAGAAAACTGGGCCCTCTTATTAAGCGCACCCAGGAGGCCTGCCAAAGGAGCGCTGGCCAGAGGCCGTGTCATACAAGGCTTATTCAGCACTTGGGCCAAATGAAGAGGCTCTTTCCAAGGACGAGGACCCTCCAAAAATCCCTGAAAATAAACAACGGCAGCTTAAAGGCTAGTGGTCAGCAAGTTCTGGCATAGGGAGCTAGAGATGGTGGCTTAGAGAGAGAACAGCGATAAGCCCCAATATCTGCCTCTCCACTTGACAGTACAAGCATCTTCCAAAATGCATTCAAGTTGTTCTTTTTCTTTTGCTTCATATCATTGTTCTGATTTGTGTTGCACTAGGCCTTAATTGTTGAACGTGGCCGTGGTGTTGTACAAGATATTTCCATGTGCACAGAGATAGAGATTGTATTGGTCCAAAATAAAGCACTAGACAAGACTAAAATGAGTCACACTCTGTGTGTGTGCATGTGTGTGTGTGTATGTGTGTGTGTGTGTGAGAGAGAGAGAAAGAGAGAGAGAGAGAGAGAGAGAGAGAGAGAGCGAAACAGACAGGGTGTTTGTGTGTTTGTTAGTGCGAGTGTGTTAGTAAGATAAGGAGAAAGAAAGAGTGATTGAGCGTGACACACACTCACCCATGTGCATAACGTGGGTGTGTGTTGGTGCGGCTCTGGATTCAGGCTGTGATACAGACCACTCTTGATCCATGGGTACGCCGTGTGCATCTGATGAGTGTGCATCTGATAAACACACACTGGGCCAGCGCTGCGTTAAGCAGACGGGCCCTCATCCACAGGGTCTGGGCATTATGAAACCCAGCCAGCCGGACACAGAGGTGCCAGGAACTCCGCCCTCCTGGTGCGGTGCCCACTCCGCCAGCAACCAACAGGTTGCAACATCTGCCATCTCTGTGCCCTGGCACAGCTGGACGCAGCGGTTTGTTTACGCGCCCGTTCAGGGCGCTTTTTCCCCTGCCCCCAAGGACAGAGGGAAGTCAGGGCAGGCAGCCAACGAGTGTTAAGCGACTGCTGAGGGGTCGGGTGGGGGGTGGGGGGGTGCTGTGGTGGGGTGGCAGCACTGATTAGGCACAGGCTTGCTCTAGGGATGTCGGACCACGCAGATGGAAGGTTCAGCCAGTCCAGCTCTAAAGTAACACCACAACATCCAGTGCAGAGTCAGACAGAGAAAAGACCAGATGGATAAAGCAATAGCCAATGTTACTTCACAACTATACCGTAGATCTAATAGCTACATATAGAAATACATGAAATACGTGTGATGGATGGATGCATGTATTGATGGATAGATAGATAGATAGATAGATAGATAGATAGATAGATAGGTAGATACAGAGAGAGAGAGAAAGAGAAAGACAGAGAGATCAGAAGGATAGATGCAGTAATGGACAGATAGACAGACTGAGGGGCTGACTTTACAGGGCCTTACTAGCTGCTTGTGCTGCCCTTTAATCCGCCTGTGCCTCAGAGGGCCTTAAAAGGGCAGATTAGAGAGCAAAAGCCCGCCCGCTGCAGACCGCCACTGTTTGCAAACCTCCACCTAGCTGCTCCTCTGCATGGTGCTGTGCCTAGTCGTGGTGCGGAGGCCTGTGTGACCCGCTGAGTCCTGCCAGGCCTATCCATGACTGGTTTGTGTGAAAGGGACCAAGTGAAAGTGGTTATGCATGGGGCCAGCAACCCCACCAATTTAACAACCAAAACTAGAACAACTTTATCAAAAATGGAAAAATCAAGATATCATCGACGCAGACCAGTAGAACCCACCAGGGACCTGATCTTCTGATCTAAATACTTCCCAGGACTACAACAGTAATTATCAATCAAGGGATATGAGATGTGAAGACCATTCTTGTGTGTTGTCCAAAAGATTGTCCATAGATGACTTATGAGGATGATGATCTAGTTGCTTAAGAACGCCCCCAAATACACAGAAATAGACACACACACAATCTTTGGTCTCATTTCACCTTTCGCCAGCCACATAGGTTAAATGGACTTTCAACAGCCACAGACAGACTTGAACTTGGTCCCTGGGGTGAGGCCTAATACTGACAGGACGCACTGCTGGAGAGACTCTGGATGAGGTCAGTAAGTTGCATGCTGCGCCATAATCAGATTAATGTCACTCCAGGTAGTCAGTGACCTTTAATAGCTTGGAGTCAGGAGGAAGTGTTTAAGTGTGAACTCATTCCACACAACACACCCCACACGCTAGCATCATGCACACAAGGATACAAGGAGACATGCATTGCACACAGAAGATTTTTTTGTTCAATTTGACGTTACACAGCACACATACAGAGTAATACCTTACCGTGTCCAAACCTGTCGGCTTTTATCAATAAATCATAGCACTGAGTATGCATTGTGCCTTTTGTTACTATGGTCAACGGAAATGAATAAATCCTCCTTTGGGTGCTAGTTAGAAAAAGACTCTAAAAAATAAGTAGAAAAAAGGGACTCTCAAGCTTTATTGGACCATGTCTCAAGAAACAAACGGGTTTTGACCAGCAGCGTGTTGTGAGTTCTACACATGGAACGATACCATGAGGCCATGTTTTCCAAAGAGAACCTGTATACTGTTAGCCTCTTTTTGCTGGCTCTGCTGCACCATTAAAATACCCTCAAGCTGCTCCGCAGGTAAAAGAGGTTGGTGTGGGTGTGCGGAATTACGAGCTTAATCACTCGAGTGCAGTCTTGTCCAGTTCTTTTGTGAAACACAGAGTACAAAAGGCCCTTTTCCTCAAATCATTCAAAAGGAACAGGGGGCTGTACCTGCTCCTTAATGTAATGCACTGACACAACACTCAAATGCACCTAAACAGATACACACACACACACACACACACACACACACACACACACACACACACAGAGACACACACTCCAGGCGTGAACACAACACACAGAAACATACAGAGACCACGTGTGATGCCAGACGCTGTTGACAATTTTGCTGGATTAGACACACACACACACACACACACACACACACACACACACACATAGCCACTCCAGACGTGACGGAAAATCTGTTGACATTTCAGCCTCAAATCAAATACACTTGGCACACCAGTGATAAAAGTGGAGGTAAGGAACAGCATGCCATGCACCACATGTGTGACGGAAGGATGGAGCCCATTTAGCAGAGGTCTGAAAGGGGAGAGGACTTCTGTTTTGTTGAGCTGTTATTGGGGCAGCTGTGACGTCAATGGTGCGCATGGTCCTGGAGTGTGACTGAACCCTTCCCCGGTGTGAGGGGACATGCGTGTGGTGCTGTCTGTTAGGGCTGCACAGTTAATCTATTTATTTATCGAAATCACAATTTGAACTAATGCAATTAGCTAATCGTAAAGGCTGCAATTAATCATGCAGCTTACAACTCTGCCAGAATGGTTAATCTGGTCACATCTATGAATGTTATAATATTCATGTCGTCCTCCTTGTGTGACAGACAGTAAAGCTTACCTAACAGGAGTGCTGTGCTTTCCATGCTAGGCATGCTCACCAATCAGAAGTGGACAAATGTAAAGCTACATTTGGAATATTGAACTGAAGCTTGATCAAATCAAATCGCAATATCTGTCAGAAAAAGCCCTACAGTCTACATGGGGTGGTTGACCACACTCTACTGTCTACCACAACAGATCTTTCTTCCATAAGTCATCCTGACAAGAAACCGGAAATTATTTCTTGCACAAATGGAGATTTGTCTTTGCGGCTCACAGGAGAGACCATGCCTGACTATCCACTATCCATTTGTTATCTCTGTCACGTGAGATGAACTGCTCCACCTTGCCTTCTCCCCTTACCTTTTCCTTGTACTCTGAACCTAACCAAAAGGGGACAAGAGTACATTACATGAAAAATAAGCTTTCTCGAGTCCCCTTGCAACAACTCAAGTGTTGAAGTAAAGTCATGCTTGCCAGGAATCTATGGAAGAATTGCAATAAAGCCTACTATTAATCTTATTGTTTCCTGAGGCCAATACTGTCCATCCATCTACTATGGCTATGCAGATTACTATGCCTATGCAGATTTTTTTGTCTTCCACGATGATCTTTTATAATTGACCATGTCAGACTAGGCAATCATAGAAACATAAACTCTTGCCACGTCTTGGTCAGGAGATTGGCCACATTACAAGATCAGGTGGCCTATTGTAACCTACTCGTGGCGTGTCGTCATACTGTCAGTGTCAATATGGGAGTCGTAGTAGAATCCCAAAAAAATCTAACATGCTAGATTTTTGGTTGTAGAGTCGTGGAACGTCTCAGACAATGAATCTCGGGTCATTGAATATGTCACATTACAAGACGCATATTCAGGCACGACACTGGAAATTTTGTTGGCTACGACAAAATCTTGCCTGAATCAGCCTGAAATCATGTAATTTACACAGACACCAGGTAGCCCATATTCAGGAGTGAATCCACTGATGAGGCTCCTGACACTGGGTGTCACCTTTCCTGACAGTCCATCATTTGTGTTGTACGCAATAGGTTTGCTTTCATTGGCTTAATGACAAAGTGCCACTTTTGACATGAATGTGGGCTACAGATGTTAATGAAACCCTATTTTCTGCCCAATAGCCAGTTTCACATCACTGAAGTGATTTTCTCATTGACTAAAATTGGCAGTACTTCAACAAAATCATAACAGCTTTTCCCTGGTTATTAGTACAAAAGTGTGTGTGTGTGTGTGTGTGTGTGTGTGTGTGTGTGTGTGTGTATGTGTGTTTACTTCAGCAGTGCTATGACAGCTATGCTATGACTAAGTGAATAACAGTGTGACAGTATCTAACTTTAGTTGTTCTTTTACTGCAGAGGAATCATGGTAGTCGTGACAGAGACTTTACACTGGGGACTTCTTTCATTTCCTACAGACTTTGCCTTTAATTAAATAAAAAATGGCATATGCTGCAGAGAGAACTGAAATAGGCAGATTCATCACCTCGCACCGCCTTCACAAAAAGTAAGTTAGCGAGGGAAGCCTATGTCGGATGCATGGCGTTAGAATATCGATATGGAAAGTGCAGCCGACTCCCACAGCAGAGAGGGAAAGTCATTGCATCCTCTCTTCCTGGAGCCTGAGGCCAGGCAACTGACAACCCTGCTCTGGAGCTGAAATCTGCGAGGTAGTCTGCTTGCTCACCACTGGGAGATGAGGCATTAATGGATTGTGTGTGTGTGTGTTCATATGTGTGCGTCTGTGTGAGTGAGAGAGAATGTACCGGTATGTGAGAATGTGTGCCTGTGTTTATCTGTTTGTGTGTGTCAATGTGTGTGTGTGTGTGTGTGTGTTTGTTCATAATGAGGTCTGACCTTGTTGCAGTAAGACACCCACTCCACAGGCCCACACACAGTTGCTCTGTTGCACAGTTCTGCCAGCATTTTATGAACAGAACAGGATGGATGCAACAGTCAGTGATCAATGGTATGCGTGTGTGTGTGTGTGAGTCAGTGAGTGAGTGTTTGTGTGTGTGTGTGTGTGGGCACATGTATGTGTATGTGCCTGTAACCATCTAAGTATTGGGAGTTTTGCTTAGCTTTCCTCTTCATGGCATGAAATATAGTGCTGTCAATTTAACATTATGGTTATGGTTATGGTTACGGCTACTTTCACCCAAAGTGAATATTCTGTGTGAGACAAGACTGTGTCTGGCTGACTCATTCATTCCCTTACACACTGGTGTGTGGTGAGCATTCTGGTGCCCAATTGCTGTCGTGCATCACCCAGGTGGGTGCTGCTACACAATGATGGTGGTTAGTGAGGTTTCCCCTTCACTGTAAAGCACTTTCGGTGCCTTGAAAAGCGCTATATAAATGCAATGCATTGTTACAGTGCACATTGTTACAATGCACTGTTCTGTTATCCGAAGTCTTCTTCTTCTTTTTATTCTTCTTCTTCTTCTGAGATATTAATAAAAAACAAGCTTATTTTTCCCCATAGACTTTGCATTGGCACTATGACATCACAATGGGCTAATTAACTTGATTTGCACCTGTATCAACTTCCAGCTGCTCAACTAGGCCCCATCAAAAAGCCAGTTAAACTGATTGCACCTGTATCAACTGCTTTCTGCTCAACTAGGCCAACTCTCTCTGTGTATCTCCATTCTACAAGGATATAAGGCACATTCCATCCAACTTTCTATCCATTCATCCTCTTCAAACCATTCACTCATCCACTCATTAAACTATCCCATCAACATCCATTAAACAATCTGCCTATCAACATCTATTCAACTTTCTGTCTATCAACATCCATTACACTATCTACATTTAACTTTTAAACTATATACTCTGTCTCAGGCTTTAAGCATACAATCTGGCTCTCTTAAAACTACAGATCCTGTTCAACCATTTCCTCTGCCCACAACTGTTTCAAAATAATTGTCCTCACTACAGTAATTCACTGTTAAATAATTTAAATATTTAAACTACTCAACTAATATACAGTTTTGCATTTTCATGCACTGGTAATTTCCTCGAAATTACATTTTCTATTTTTTTTTTGTTGTGTGTGCGTGTGTGTGCGTGTGTGTGTGTGTGTGTGTGTGTGTGTGTGTGTGTGTGTGTGAGTGTGTGTGTTCTTGCGTGCATTTGTGTGTGTGTGTCTGTCTGTCTGTGTGTGTGTGTGCATGCATGCACATATGTGTATGTGTGTGTTTGAGGGTGTGTGTGTGTGTGTGTGTGTATCTGTGTCTGTTCCCACATGTTCATGTGTGCCCGTGGCGGCTTGTGAGCGTCTGGGAGCTGATGCCGGGTGCTGAGCCCTTTCTGCTCTTGATGAGGTTAAGGATCAAAT
>NC_055963.1:28672133-28704633 GCF_018492685.1 Alosa sapidissima
AGTCACATGTCCCTTGTTAGTGTCATGCCCCACCCTTCTCCCTTTGACTGACAGCTAATCCACAGTACCGCTTAATCTCCCCTCTAGCTGCCCCTGATGCTGTAACCCCGGGTGACCATCTAACACACTCACCAAACACACACACACACACACACACACACACACACACACACACACACACACACACACACAAAACACGCACACTAGGCCTTACAATCTTTCTTAAGAAGCACACTCATTCATGTCCAAGCTGTCGCTGGGTTTTATCTGTGATGTAACGTCATGGTGGGGAAAAACGGGAAGTGGCACTAAAAATGGCCCTCAGTGGACTTTATGGCACGAGTCTCTTCCTTTCTCCCGCACACAATAAACACACATGTGCGTGAAAGCAAACGCGCTGTGTCATCAGACCGAGTGGCATCTCTCAGGCGCCGATAAAACCGCTGAGTGGCGTGGCGGTGGCATGCAGCAGTGCGTTACAGGCCGCCTGCACGTATACAACATGCAACATAAAGCCTCGCTCACAGCTGTCCTGCACATAAACACTAACAGGCTGAGAAAAAAAAAACATAAGCATAAATGCACGCTACATACCAACTAACACACACGCACACACACACACACACACACACACACACACACACACACACACACACACAAATGCAGATGAAGTTGTTCTGCATGCTCTGTTAATACCACTGTGACAGCTGACACGTAGCCAGCCGTGGACAGATGACGCAGGTCTGTGTGTTTGTGTTTCTAATACAGAGATCAGACAGAAAAGCAGGAGGGGCAGAGAGAGAGTGTGTGTGTGAGAGAGAGAGAAACAGAGAAACAGAGAGAAAGAGGAAGAAACACAGAAAGACAGAAAGATAGAGAGATTCTGTAGAAGGATCAGGGGCAATGGGATTTTGAGAAACTATCCGCTAACTGGAATCAGACAAAACAACAGGCTTTGTAACACTGCAGCATGTGTGGCTATTGTCGCATGAGTTTCAACATTTGCTTCTTCCCCATACAACTGCTACAGCACCATCAAACTGACTTAAAAATGCAAACCACAAAATCTACATTTAGCACCACACTTAATTGCTGTAGATACGTGTCTGCAAACAATCCAGAAAGAAAGCTCGAGGTTCAAATAATTTTTGTGCTATGAATGTACAAATTACATATTTCAAAGGATGCACATGTATTTCATCCAGGGCACAGTGATAAGCACAACAGGTGGTCTTATAAAAGCAAGACTTTGGTAAACGCTGATATGCACTCTCTGAAAGCATACACATACTCGCATATACGTGAGCATATGGTGCGTAGAGCCATGCGTGACGTGTGAAAAATCTTTTTCAAGCACATCCACATGCAACACAAATGTGTGTGTGTGTGTGTGTGTGTGTGTGTGTGTGTGTGTGTGTGTGTGTGTGTGTGTGTCTGTGTACTGTACTGTACTGTACTGAAACAGAACTTATTCCATTCTAGTTGACCTCTGCCCATATTATATCAATCACACTGATGTCTCAAAATAGAACATCTTTTACTTATGTGCCAAATGTGGTTGATACAGGCGGCTTTACAAGACTTTCTACATCTCTAGCCTTCCATTAAACATATATCTGCGGGCAATTTGGTTTTCTGATGAAACCAGTTAGCTAGATTTAGTTTGTTGATGTCTCTAAACAGTCAGCGTGAGTCTGATTTAGCTAAAAATGTATTTTATCCTCATCCATTTAGAAGTGTACCTTGACCAAATTTCAAGCTTGCCACTGAACACATGCACCATAATTGTCTACCCTGGCATTGTTCCCACTCTGTGACTAAACCACAAGTAGACTGACATCCAGCAAACCACCATGCAGACAAGATTCGTGAGCCAGTGTGTCAACAAACGAAATATAATACTCCACAATGAGGGCAATCCTAGGCTGCACACACGGACAGGCCAATCAGAACCAGCACGAGCATGGCTGAGCCAATAAGGGGACAGAGAAACTCACACACACACACACACACACACACACACACACACACACACACACACACACACACACACACACACACACACATGGACAAACGGGGCTACCTCTGTAAGATCAATCAAGGGACTGCTACTGTTGACAGACATCATGAGGGGTCCACTGAAAGACAACCATTAAAAAGAAAACTGGGTGACAACCGAGTACTCACCAGGTCATGGTTGGTTGAGTTGGAGTCGTCTTCGGGAAAGGGAACGTAAACAGCTAAGGCCACACAGTTGGCAAAAATAGAGAGTAATATAAAGATATCAAAAGGTCTGTGGTCATGGTGTTAAGGAAAAGATGAAACAGGACATGGAATAGCACAGCCCTCAGCAACAGTACTTATCTGCATTAAAAAAGAAAGCAATTTGAGTGCTGGTTTTGACTTGCCTTTGAATATTCATCTGTCTAATAAAAGTAGTTGCATTTTAGTCAGAACATGAGGCTGGTATAAAAAGATCAGTCATAATTCATCCTCCTCCTCCTTCCTTTATTGTTGCAGCTGCAGCACTCTAACTTTGTGAATAGGGGATATGAGCACATCATATAATAATGTTTAAAAGCAGTTAGCTGCATTATCTTTAATCTCTGCAAAACTATAATGACTTCAACAACCAACAGATGTTGCTTTGTTATTCCACAACAGATTCAACCAAAGCACCATACCCACACACAGTGGGTAGTGAAATACCAGTAAAGGCTAATCATGGCTGCAGCGGCCATACCATAAGCATACCATACCATATTGCCCAAGGGGACCCGGGTTTGAGTCTGACCCGGGTCATTTCCCAGTACCACTCCATCTTTCTCTCCAACTTACTTCCGGTCACTCTCTCACCCCCTTCCGGTCACTCCCCCCCCCCCCCCAACACACACATTTAAAAAAAGAAGGTAAATGGTAGTGCAATAGGAAGAGGGACTTGGAGCTGGGGCTGGACCGGTTCTACATGAAGGATACTTCCACTCCACCAGGCTAATGCAGGCCCTGCGTATTGGGTTGTTAAGAGTGAGGCAGAAGAGGGCCCGCGGGGGGCGGTTGTTGGTGGTGCTGCCTTTGCTCTTGCTCTTGGCGTACTGCTGCCGCTTGCGCTGGGACAGGGACCCCACGGGTGCCGACCCCGCCGTGGAGTGGCTTCTCATGGTCGGTGGGGCGCCTCCCTGGGCACTGCGGGCCGCATCGATCGCAGCCTCCCAGGACAGGCTTCCAGAAGGGACCAGGGGCGGAGGTTCGGGGGTGAGGGAGGGGCTGGTGTGCCAAAGGGGTGGGTCGTCACCAGTGGGAGGGGCCCCGGTGCTGCTGGCATAATTTGCCCCTGAGGGAGGAAAGAGAGAGAGAAAGAGAGAGAGAGGAAGAGAGAGAGAGAGACCAAAATCAATGAGCTGCCATGCAAAACCGAAGCACTATCTGAGAATTACTGGGTCATCGTTCCATGGCTGCAACCCATTGGCTGCTGCTATGCTTTTTCACACAGCCTAGTTAATGTTTAGCCACAGACCTTCACATGGATGCCAGGCTAATACTTTTAACAGTAATGTAATTCATACCATCACTAAGAAAAGAGAAATACAGCCAAAGAAAAATTAGGTGGATGGGACAATATATTGGAAAAATACACACTTTCCAAAAACACTACACAACATTCACATCACAGTTGTTATATTAACACATCACAGTTGTTATATTAACACATCACAGTTGTTATATTAACTGTATTACAAGTTTATGTTTTACAGTCAGTAAATATTAAAAACAGTTTAAAACACATTTAAAACAGTGCTGAGGTTGCCAGACGCCCTAAAGATGTCCTGTCCTCTTCAGAAACTTTAGATAATCATTAGGTAGAATATCCAAAGCACCACAAACCATATTAAAGCTCAATCTAATATTTCTTCTTTCTAATCTATTCCGATTGTCCTATGACCTCTGTGCATTGGCCTACATTTGCATGACCACACGTGTGACAAGTAGTCAAGAAAATAAAAAGATTTACATGCATAATAACAGGTAATACAGCTGTTAAGTAGGCTATGCTTAAATACACTAGCCCAAAGGAACTGCTACTAAAGGAACTGCTTATTCACACATAGATAAAATATATTGTACCTTTTAACATTTTAATCTACCCCAAGAGTATAGTTTTACGGAAATGTAGCTAATAATAACATATAAGGTTGTTTCCAAAACACTGAGAAAGTCTCGGTTCGTTAAAAAAAATGCAAGCAGGTAATGGGAACATGACCAATAAATGGTAGGCTATCATGATTATCAATCGAGCATAGGCTACATAAAATCTCATCATGCGCGCGTTTATGTTATCTCGTTTTAAAACTACAATGATTTTGTTTTACCTGACCTTCCTGCAAACTCGGCGAACAGAAATATTTGTGAAAATAACCATACCTTGGCTGAGAGCAATAATCTCTGTGGCTATTTCAATTTAATTGAAAGTTTACAAATACTTCCATCCAAGCGCCCATAGCATGCCACTGAACAACAGATGGACGGGTTAGTATAGGGCGAACGTGGCACACGCACAAATGAAACCATTCCGTGCTCAAGGCGATTGCGCTGCAAGAGCGCAAGCATCCCCATCTCGCGCTGGCATCAATGACAGTTGAGCACAGGGTAGGCTACACGTTTACCTTCTGACTGGTCTTCTGCGTCTTGCATTCCCTCTTCCACATCGAAAATGTGCGTCTAAAGAAGTATCCGCAACTGTGTCAGAGGACATACACATCGACGTCCATTAAATTTTATTCATCCACATATAAAGTGCTTTCTGTAGTTATCCCTGAGAGTTGCGCGAACATGTTGCAACATCCGGGTGTTGGCTTCACATGATTGATAGCTCGCTCATGGTATCCACTCTCGACTGATGGCCAGTTATTTGATTATGAAGTCTTGGTTAGGTGTGTGGAAATCCAACTGTTGACAGCTTCATCCATTCTCTCCTCCCTCTCATCGCTGTGTGTGAGCGTAGCCTGTGATGTTACAGTGGGATGCGGCGAGGGGAGGCTGAGGCTGTGCTGGAAATCCCGAGGGGAGATGTTAATCCCGTTTTAGTGGAGACAAACTACATCATCTGAGGGATTGTGCGTCCTGTTGCGCTCTCAGATGGACACAATTTTCCACATTTATACACCAAAAAATTCAGCTTTCTCGAGTCAGAAAACCACAGGGAAGAATTTTTCTAAAACCTCTGCTGTCGTTTTGATCAAAAAAATAATTAAAAGATTAGGCCTACGTGCATTAATTTGTTAAAATATGAATGATATTTATTTGACCTTCCTTGAGACTAACTTGAAATAGCTTAAACGCATAAAATGGAAGTAGCCTAGTATGCGTTTAAACTACCAAGAGATTGAAAAACATTGTTGAATGTACTTGCGTTAAAAGTTCTGATTAGAATTAAAATACTAATGTAAACAATAGGCCTACATTAAGTTATAAGGTAATGAGACTTTAGTTTAAATGTAACCCTAGGTTATTCACTGCTTGGCTGTGCTTATGATCACATAAATATAGTTTTGCTTTCAATGTAACAACAATCTAAATTCATTGAAATGTGTGCTGCTAGCCTATGTTGAGGCAAGAATTTGAAGGGAAAATGGACAGGATATGTAGCCCACGTGTGTGTGTGCCAGTACATTTTAAAACTGGAAAGTTGTTGTTTAAATGCAAGAGATTAAAATATGAGAAACGCCAGACAAGCCTAAGGCTCAGATGGATAGGCAACAACCAAAACAAAGGCATACAGCCACATTTCTTAATAACTTAAAGAAGCGTACCCTAATAATGGAACCTAGCCAAGTTATTTTCGTTTGATAGTTTGACCAGTGAACACGGTGACCAGTGAGCAAAGTGACCAGTGAGCAAGGTAATAAATTCACCCAAGACAACACTTATTTCATAGCCTACAATTCAGCCTACTTCACACAGTTGATTGTTGTTCTGACAGTAGCCTACTGCTTGGACAGATTTACTTTAGAAGCTTAGATGTTTAGTATATGTTTACAAACAGCACGAACAATAGAGATTCAAAGACCTTTGAAATGTTCTCTGAGTGGATGGATAAGATAGACCTATGTGTATATCGCCATTTGACTGTGAAAGATATGAGACCAGTCTTCCTGAGGTCTACAGAAACAAGGCAACCTTACCTCGGCGGGGTCTGCGTATCCCGCGTATGAACGCCATTCATCTCCCTCCACTAAATGACCAGAGGACGACATTAGATTGCCACATTTCTCAGCAACATAAAAAATGTACAGGAGTGTACCGCAGTATGTGAAGTTAGCCTCAGAACAGCGGATTAACCTGTCTGTAGCAGATAACTGTCTGTTTCACAGTGATAATCCTCCCATAATAATCCCCCTAATGTTCTTGAGTCAACCTAAGGGTGTTTCAGCCCTACCTCAGCCAATAACTGAAGAGGAGTGCATTTTAAATTATTGGACCCATTTTGAAAAATGTGCCTTGTAAACCAGTTGGAAATAATTATTTAGGTCAAAATTAATTTCCATTGTCCATAGGCCTACCACAGACTATAGCAGGCTACAAAAGGCCAAATTAATTAAACTAAAGAAAAAATGAGACTATATAAAATTGTATTTTATAAGTAAATTAATAGCATACCACATCAATAACTTTGCTAAGGAATGAAGTTGGGCTTTATGATCAAGAAAAGGCTAGGCCTATAGCCTACGCTGAGCTCTATCCATGCACATTTTGTAGGCCTACTGCCCCCTTGCGTTGGACGTGAACTGTTTAACTTGTCCTTTACAAATTTTAGTAGCAAATGATTAGGCTTCGATAGAGTTTCAACTGGATGCCTTTACACTCAGTAATGAAAAAATAACGGTCCTTTATACGTATCCGTGCTAATTGCAATGAACTGGTTCAGCACTGTGCGGGGGGAACTATTCGAAAGTGGAACTATCGAATACATTCTGGTTTACCCGTACCGGGGAAGAAAGAATGACGAGATGTGTTTCTCGAATTTCCTCCGTGTTGTCGTCGCATGCATAGACATAATATACATAGACGCCGCATTGGCTGCTGGAAACGAGAAATGCGGCCGCCATCTTGGACCGGTCATACTCCTCGTTGCGTTGCAGCAGAAGACACAAGATGCCAGTACTGTGCAGCATGTTCCTGCTCAAATCGACGAACCATCGCAAACAGGGCTCGGGGGATTTACTTTTCTCAAGTAAGATTTAACATTACCGTACTAATGGTTGTATTTTGTGAATAGAATATTACCAGAGAGTTGAGAAGGAGCAAGGATCTTTGATATTACTGTATGAGAATCGTAGTCAACTAGCTAGGCTGTTTACTCGGTGTTCACCTGGCTATGAACTGAGACTTAATAAGTCATATTCCATAACACTGACTTAGATTACAACTGACACAAAAAGGCTATTGTAGAAATAAATCATACTAGATTTGGCTGGCGAATTTTACACAAGTGGCACAGACTGTAGCCTATATTATTGGGCAATCGCTAGCTGCTACTTGTAGCCTAAGCGTGTTGGTAGCTTCACTATTTTCTGAATAAAGTAACTTTTCAATAGCTTAACTTCTTTATTTATCAAGTGGCTTAGCCACACAAGCTACACTTTTCTTGTCATGTGTAATTGGCACAATTTAAAGTAGCTTCCTATGTAGAGAACTAGCCTACTGCTGTGTTTGTGTTAATAATACATTTGACTGGGTGGTAGTATTGTGTAGTGTTTTATTCATAGCAGAGTAACTGATAGTTTAGCTCACTACAATGTCTAAGTAGCTTGCCCAACACTGTATTATTCACATGTTATTTACCCTAACAAGAATAAGATGCCTCTCAAATTCCTTTATTCATTTTATTCATTTATTTATTTTATATCTCCCCAGAACAACTGCCTTGCTCAAGGAGACTGTGAATGAACTGAATAGTCTCCTCACATCCCTGGAACTGAGGAAGGTGCAGCTCTTCATTGCAGTATTGGAGGGCATCTGCTACACTGTGACTGAATATTTGATTTATGAGCTCCACCTTCATCACCTGCATTCACCACTCTGTGTCCCATTTCCCCATCGTCTGGTTGACTCGGTCCTCTTTTAGGGAGTTTACCCAGTTTCACTATGTACTGCTATCTTATTTGCCCACCTGCTGTCTGAAGCACTTTTTTCTTAGCCAAAGTGTACCCAAGCAATTTTAGCAAGGTGGGAACATATAAAATTACATGCACCAGTTATCGAAATCATAGAACCAACTGCATGACAGTAACCTCTGTCTCACTGAGCCTGTGAAGACACTCCCCGATTCTTTACTGATTGCAATGAACGGGGCTGATCTTAGCAGTTTCTAAAATGTTTCTTAATTCTTATTTATTTAATCTCTTCATTGGGGCTGAAAGCTTTCTGTGAACTGTAAATAACAGATGCTGTTGATGAACCCATTGACACTGTACAAGTGACAAGTCACCTTTTTGTCTTGAATTGATTAAGTTACACTTACTATGCCAAACCAATGTCTGTTTTTTAAGGATCAGAAACAAACCTACAAACTTGCACTTTACAATATTTATGGAACTTGTCTAACAAATGCTGTTGATATTGAACCCAGTTACTCCATTTCCTTTACTTATGCCACACCAATGTCTGTTCATCAAACTTTATTTTTGATGGCACTGAACTGAAAATGTTAATGGATTTTTTCTGTCAATTTAACCCATTAAAACTTGTATCAAACCAGTTTCTGTCTATGCTGTCAAACATGGATTAGTTATGTTCCCAGTGTTTATATTGGATGTCATCACTTTATAATATATCATATATGAGAATATTCTATTACTATTAAGCCCACTATGAATATTAAAATACACACAACCATGTTTCCTGTATACAGCTTTTCTACTGGAAGGTTTACAACTTATTCTGTCAATTTACCCAAGTTTGTCACTAAACCACATAGGCCTACTTGGAATACCCCTCAGATGTCTGAATGGCACTGATCTCACTTAAATGTTTATAGAACCTTTCTGTGAATAATGCTGTTGATGGAACTTTTCTGTCAACTGTGAACTATATTTAACTCATTAAACTTGTATCAAACTAGTTTTGTCTATGCTGTCAAACATGGATTATGTCCCCAGTTTTGATATCGGATGTCAGGTCACTTTATATCATATATCAGAATATTCTATTACTGTTAAACCCACTATGAATATTAAAATACGCTAAATCATGTGTCCTATATCATAGCTACATGTATGACCTTTGCAGCAAAAAAACCGAGTGAGAATCTGTTCGGTATTCAGTGAGATATGATTAATTAAGTGCGCTGACAGCTCATCTCACAGGCCAAACAGATTACACTGAGTGGAGTGGATGACCGGTCCAAGATGGCGGCTCCAAATCTGGTCAGCGCTAGTAAGGAGTAGCGGTCGATGCGGCGTCTATGTATATTATGTCTATGGTCGCATGTGTTTAGCAGCGTACAAGATGGAGTCCGTAAACAAAGCTGGACATCTTATGAGTCTTGCAGCTTTACAACAATATGATCCATATATAAACAAACTTCTCGACTTAACTGGGCAGGTAGCACTGTACACATTCAACTCTAAAGCAAACGAATGGGTAAGATTTTCATAAATTCCGGAAGGTGTAACGGTATTCATCCCAGACTAATGCCGAAGAGTGTTGGCTATTGCTAGCTATTTAACGTTAGCAATTATAGATAATCAGAAAACAAGCTAAGTTTTACAAGTGTTATGGTGCCAATGTTGTGTTTTTAAAAGTGATTTTGATACGTTGGAGAACATGTTTATAACCCCAAGTAACATTAACGGTTAGACTTCACGTTAGCCAGCTTGTTATTGTTTAATAGTAACGAGACGTAAATCAAGGCATGAGTTCCTGATAGGGTGAAAATATATTGAAAATATAACTTAGTTGTATCAAGTCAAACTGAAAACTTGCAAGTCGACGTGTCACACGAAACAATCACCATGAACCTAATGTTATTGTAGAGAGCGTAAGTTGCAATTAACAAGCTGCATCACTGTTTCCCCTTAGGAAAAAACCGACATTGAAGGCACCTTGTTCGTCTATTCAAGGTAAAGTAACGTTACAATAATCCATTCCAATATGGGTTGCTTTTATGCCATTATGTTGCTGTTCATGATACACGTGTTGCCAGTACTACTTTACTCTTCTGAACATGTATCCTATCTCTTTGTTCCCAGATCAGCATCTCCTCATCATGGGTTCACTATCATGAATCGTTTGAGCACAGAGAACCTGGTGGAACCCATAAATAAAGACTTGGAATTCCAGTTACAGGACCCTTTCCTCCTCTACAGAAATGCCAATTGTAAGTCAGTCACTACAAAGTCTGAATATACATGTATATCTTGTATGTCATACTACAGGTTATTTAGACATTATGTCGTTTATGAAAATGAATACCATCATGAAAATATTCAGTTGGGTTTGTGGAGAATATTGACAAACTGTGATTTAAAATTATGTACTTGGCCCAGCAGAGGGAGACAATGGTTCACATGCATAATACCTGTTTTTATCAAATACCGTTTTAGAACCTAATTTTACCACTTTAGTTAATGTAGATTTTGTGTTTTTGGTCTGTTTAAATTCCCTCACTCTCCATCTCAAGCTGGTGTGTAGTGATTGATCTGGCGTATAATACACATTGGTAGCAGTTAGTGAGTTTCCCCCTTCACTGTAAAGTGCTTTAGATGCCTTGAGAAAGCAAGTTGTTGTTTACTGTGCATGGCCAGCATTGAGGAGAACAAGAACTTAGTGTGAAGGCTCCATTTCTGGGGTCTGATCTGTAGTGTTTTTTTCAGATGTGTCTTTCTGTATCAATGCACCGTCCATCACCTGAGCGTCCGTATATGTGAACACTCACAGAGCTATAAAACCCCCTTTTCCTGATAATAACATAAACATAATCTGAGTGACTCAAGGAATGAAGTCGCTCTTCGGCTCATTAAAGGAGCCATTCCCCCATATGCAGGCCATGCATGGTTCTGCACTCTAACTCACCCTAGTTCTCTTGGATAGTTGACGTTTATTGGAATGTGTAATGAATGGTTATGTTCTTGCTCCAGCATTTTTCATTCTTTGTCTTGTACAGATCTGAAATACTTTACCTCATACATGAATAACAGTGAATGGCTAAAAATAGAAAACATAATAAGCATTCTTTAAACTGGTGTAACTCTGGCTTGGACCGATGAGGAGCACACATGTCCTTGCAGCATAACTTGAATAAAAACCAAGTGCTCAGAAACTTAAAGCAACACAGGGCTGTAATAATGAAAGGAAAATTCTGTTGGGTGAGTTTGGAAAGTAATTTAGTCCATCTGTCTTTTGCCATTGCCTTCTGACTTATTTGATTACCTTGTTTTAAGGTCCGCAATGAACCAGAACAGTCAGTTTTAAGTTCCTTAGTGTCCTGAAATACAACACATGTTAGCATGCATGAAAGAAGACTTGCCTCTGTGTGCACTTCGGAAGTAGCGTCTTATGGTCCTCCGGAACATGACTTTTCCTCTGTGACGAAGTTTGCTGAAGTTGTGAGAATGGCGAGACATTTTCAGCAGGAACATGTCTGTTGCAAGCTTCAGTCCTCTCAGCGGTATGACAGGGGGACCACTTGCCTCCTCATCCGTTTTAGGAGGGCGCCATGTTGGGCATCATGCTGTTTTTTCCCCCAGCTCAGGGTAGTCTGAGAGGTTCCGTTATATTGTCACCATCCTGTCAGCAAACTGGTTTACCCAATGTCCAGTTATGAGACAAATATTTCGGTTGACTCCTGGAAACAACTGCTTTCCAATCAGCATGGGTTCGATTTCAGTCAGACTCTTTGCTGGAAGAATAAAGAATGTCCCCTGAGTGTGAAGCTGCAGTAGCCTCCTCCCACCTCGAGTTTGACCACAGAAATCGAGAGAAGTTGGAACAGGCAGACAGCCTTGAGGTTGTGATGAAGGTTTTATTTAGATTTGCCTGTGCCAAGAAGGCCTGCATTAGAGACTTAGACATCCAATTGCCATTCAGGAATGTGCTCTTGAGAAGTTAAGAGTGTGACTGTGGGTGAGAATAAATGCAGACTGGTTAGTCTTAGAGGTTATATGCTCCTTATTTCCCAGCCTGTATTCCTTTGGATATTCTCGATTTGGATATTCAACGATTATAACATAATCACTGCCAAGCACCCAACCTCTTGGGATTAGCTGGAAATGCGCTGGAGTGCCATTGGTAATGACAAACATCACTTGTTCTTTTTTCTGTGAGCAGGGTCATAAATGTTCTATGTGCTTTACATTACAATGAAGTGTTACATAGTAAAGTCTAATTTTCTCCCCCTCTCTCCTGTCTTTTCTCCTCTTCCTCCCTTCCCTTTTGCTCTCTTTTCCTCCTCCTTTCTGGACAGTGGGAATATACAGTATCTGGTTCTATGATAAGACTGACTGCCAGCGCATAGCCCAGCTGATGGTGAGGTAAGGGCTAATCCCCCTGGTCTGTGGCCTTTGGTGGTAACAACATTTTCCTCGTCATTTAATAGCAGAGAGACCTTGCGATGTGAGAAGCAGCAGCACAGGTGTAATAAATGCTGAGGATCCTTAGTGGCCATTAGACTGCCCTCGTGGTGTCATGGTGTTGCAGAGCAGCCTGTTGGTCATTTGAAAAATAGGCAGTGTAGCCAGGCAACCTGACCATTATACTGACATGAGGCAATTGATAACTAAGCAGAAGACAGTAGCTCTGGGCATTTTATCTAAAATGTCCAACTCTATTGGTCAGAGTTATATGGTTTGACAAACTCACTTGTAGGACAAACCTGTTTCCCCACACATTTGCACCCAGAAGTACCACTTAGTCCAATTTACAAGGAAGATATTACCACACTTTGATCTGGAATGGCCTCTTAACTGTATGACTGTTTTGGAAATAGTTAAGGACAGACTCTTAACTTATCTCAGTAGATTTTCAGTCTGTTGTTTAGTTGTTAAAGTGAGCTACTATTCCAACCCTATGTGAAGTAGCCTAAAGTAACCACTTTCACTAACATTCCATTTAAGAGAAATGCCTGGTATGACCGTAAGCTGTCTTTAGTGGCCAGATGGCCCAAATATTTACTTCTCAAACATTCTCATTGACTTTGGCTCCTGGCAGGACTATAGACTGAACAATGCTGCCCTCTGGTGTTTAGAGTCTTTATTTTAGTCATGGAAGATCAAAAGGCTAAAGTTTTTACACAGTTTTTTCTGTCTGTGTTACTGAAGCTGCCATGTTTATGTGTGTTTGTGCAAATCTGATGTTTAAGGATAGTGAAGGAGGAAGCTTTGCGGGCGCAGCAGTCCTCTCCTGATCAAGCAGTTGCTGGGCGCACCAATGGGTGTGTGGAAACACGTCCCATTGACATCCTGGAGCTCCTCAGCAAAGCCAAAGAGGAGTACCACAGGGTAAGACCAGCACTCGGTCAGGGCCGCAGACGCAAAGAAACAGCACTCCAACAGCCATGTAAGGTTGATTATATCCAGTGTGTAGTTGGGTCATTGTACTAAGGCTTATGAGAAGATGAATTGCAAGAATGTGCCTTTGATGCTGACGTTGTTTTCAGTATGAAGAAGAAGAAGTTATGTGTTGTTTGGAAGGAGTTATGATTTGTTGTTTGGAAGGAGTTATGATTTATTTATGCAACTAGGAACAGCACCTACTAATCCAGCCGAATGGAGTAGCCAAGTTTACATATCAGTGTATGTGCTAACCACATAAATGTTGGTAGGCTCAGTAACAGAATTTAGTTATGGCTGGCAGAATATGTTGGTTTATGTTTCTTACATTTTCAAGTGGGATATACTTGTTAATGTAGGCTGTCATATTTCAGTTGAGAAGACGTTCTATGGAAGAAGTGGTCAGATATTGGAAGATATTCCCATATTCCCATTATATACCCATATCACTGTGTCTACTTTCAACACGAACTGAGCACGAATCCATAACGAAAGTAGAGCCATTGGAGAAGTAGAGGTGTGAATGAGTTTGCCTTTAACAGCCTAAGCCTGTGCCTGTGATTGTTTGCCTAAGTGTGATTGAAGCCTTGTGCTCTAATCCAGATAATGCACAGCCTTTGGGCAACAGCTATAGGCTGCATAGGTAAATAGTGACTGGTGACTAGCAATTAGCTGTACCAAGCACACGCTTATGGACTTTTAGACCACCAATTCTTTACCATTATGCCCTGGCATAAGCTTTTGTGCCTCTGATTATCCCATGCACAGAGTCTTACGATTCAGACATTTTAGGCATACAGTGATGGCCAAAAGTATTGGCACCCATGCTAAAGTTGAAAGCTGAAAAGAGGAATATAAAATCATCTTTTGGAAATTGATCTTAATGCCTTAAGTGAAAAATGAGGAAATATCTAACCTTTAAGGACACCAATTTTCTTAGTGAATGAATAATGTATCATAAATAAATAAATGTTCTTCCTTAAAATACAGGCGTCATAAGTATTCCCACCCCTATGTTAAATTCCCATAGAGACAGGCAGATTTTTATTTGCTCAGTGAGCATCAAACCAGCTAATAGGCTAACTGAAATAACACCCATGCCAATCTCTAGGTATGGTGAAGGGTATGTGATGATGTGGGGCTATTTTAATTCCAAAGGCCAAGGTAACTTTATCAGGATGCACAGTATTCTGGATCCATGAAATAACTGGCCTTTAAAAATAAAAATCTGCCTGTCTCTATGGGAATTTAACATAGGGGTGGGAATACTTATGACCCCTGTATTTTAAGGAAGAACATTTATTTATTTATGATACATTATTCATTCACTAAGAAAATTGGTGTCCTTAAAGGTTAGATATTTCCTCATTTGTCACTTAAGGCATTAAGATCAATTTCCAAAAGATGATTTTATATTCCTCTTTTCAGTCAACTTTAGCATGGGTGCCAATACTTTTGGCCATCACTGTATAGCACCAGTCTCATATGCAGGAGGGATTACTGTGTGTTTTAATCTGGGATTACTCCAGTCAGGAACACCACCACCACAGGGAGAGCATGTCCCTTATCTCAGCTCTATGCATGTCCTGTATGGCCCTGCCTCTCTCTGAAAGGTGATTGAATGATCAGTACAAATCTCTCAACACTCCGTAAAGGCAGTCTGCCAACTGATTGTTCTAAAGAGGACACACACTAATTAATTGTGTGGTTGTTTCATTGCTTACTTTAACTATCATATTATCTTTCATATTATACATATCAGTATATAATAGCCCTATATAATTTGTATATATGAGCGTTTTTGTGTCTTGAATAGCGCTATACAAATTAAATGTATTATTATTAATTATTATGATTATTATTATTATTATTATTGTTAAGTACGTATGTGTGTTTGTTTCCTTCAGAGCCAGTCAGGTGACTCTGAGCCCTGTGGGGTTACAGATGCAGGGCAGAAGCAGGATGCAGCAAAGAACCCTGCAGAGTCCACAGAGCGCAGGGCCAACTCGGCACCACAGGACAAGGTACCAGTGGAACAGGAACTACTTATAACTCATCTGCAGTATGCATCTTCTGGAGTTCTCAAGCCCCACTTCTAGGCCTTTTTGGGGAATCATTTATGTTGCAAGATTTCAGAGTAAATCACCACTTTGCACCCAAGTTATCCAAGGGAGGCTAAAAAGTAACTTGACCATTCTGGAAAAAGCTGTCAAGGCAGGCCTTATTCCAGCTGTTTTTTATTTGTATTTTTATAAGACTGCCTTCAAATTGTCTCAAGTATGAGCCCTATGAAAATATCTACATCCCCTAGAGGGCACAGTGGTGTATCAGCTGCCATTTAGAAAGACGTTGTAGACGTTGAGAGTCGTTGTAGTTTCTATGATGGTAATAGCACAGTTGTGTATGCATTGTTTTTGAGCTTACCTGTTTGCTCAAAATGTTTGTTACCTGTCCCCAGACCCCACACACAGTTGTGAAGCAGATAACGGTAGAGGAGTTGTTTGGCAGCTCCCTACCCAAAGACCCAGCACCCACCTGTCCTCCGGGCCCCAGCGCTGTTGACGCCTCCCAGCCGTCCGAGGGCTTCGTGCCTGGACGCACCTATGGCGCGCCGGCCCCTCCCCTGGAGCCTCTGCTCACCCCCCGTCTTGCTGCGCCTGACCCCGGGGGGAGTGACCGGCCGCTTTTCCCCGGCCTTGTCCCCCTCCTCCAGCCCGCCAGCCCTCGGGAGCCCCAACAGACGTCCGTATCCCCTCGGCTGGTGCCGCCACCGGGGCCTGAGCCGCTGGTTAACCTGGGTCCTCCGCCACCTGTCTCGCACGGCCCACCTGGACCCCCGGCCCCGCCACCGGCCTACATGACCCCCTCCAAACCCGACGGCCACCAGCTCTCCATGCCCCCCCTCGCCCCCAGCTTTCTCACCAACTCACTGGTCACTCCTCAGAGCTTCAGAGAGGCCGTCCCCAAGCCAACAGCCTTTGGCGGAGTGCCTACCGTACCTGTTCAGGTGAGTGTGGCCTTACTTGAATTTCCCCTTGGGGATCAATAAAGTATCTATCTATCTTACCCAGATTCATTCTAGACATTGACTACGTTGGGGCTGCACGATTTGGGGAAAATATCTAATTGCGATTTTTCTGACAGATATTGCTATTGCGATTTGCTATATGATTTCTGAATGTAAATTAATTGATTCAGTTTAATAATCCAAATGTCTCTTTAGTTTGTGCCACCCCTGATTGGTGAGCACACCTGGTGCACAAGAAGCATAGCACCCCCGACCGACTATGAAGCTCACCAATCAGAATTTCTGTGCCCCTCACACACGCACACCCACCAACCATAAGTGGCATAGTCAAGGAGGATGAAATAAATATAAAAGTCAGAAATGTGACAAAATTAACTGTGTATGATTATTGGTAGCTTTTGCTACAGATTATTGCGTTGGTTCATATTGTGATAATTGTGCAGCCATAGACTACGTTTCCATGCACACAATATTCCGATTAAGGACCATATTCTGGTCATGGCAATATTCAGAATAAGATGTTACAATGTGTAGCAGAAATGGAATATTCCTGTTTACTTTAAAGCAGTGGTGTGCAGTAGAAGTAGTATCTGATGATGTCTCAACGGTCTCTGTCCCTGACTGTCAAAATAGGTGAATTTGGCCAGATTAAAGGCGCTATTCACCCAGTGGCCAGAACGAGGCAAGTGTACCCTGTAGCCATCACACTTCAATCCAGCAGATGGTGGTAATGCACTCCAGTTGCAAACTGCCAAAAAAACTCACTGAAGGTTACTCTGACAGCAGTAGGGGTTAGGTCATTGAGAGACCTCAGACCCATTAGACCAGCCTCAGACGAGTCCAGGAAGTGACGTCAATTCTGGAAATAAGTACATAATTTACTTTACTCTTTATGGAGAATACAGTGCGAAAAAACGTGTTTTCTTTTACAGTTCATGGAAAAAATAGTCACATTAGGTAGAAGCTTTTTATTATTATTCGTAATTCACATGTATTTATTAAATAATCGGTCAGCTGGGAGTCAGCTGGGAGGAGCTCGTGACTCACGCATAGGGACTCACGGCAGATATGTTGGTTTATGGCTATCGTTTAGATGTCCTTCCTATTCATTAACATGAACATGATGACTGACTAAATAAATGACTATGATGTTTAATAAACCATTGTAGGCATACACGTTATCATTATATCACATCAATTAAGTGTTTTCTGTAGACTAGGCTACTGTGTGACATGCTTTACACTAGGCTACAGCATAAAAATCAACAATAGGCTATCAACACGTTTGCAGTATCACTGTTGCAGAAATCACATACAAGAAGGCATCCTCTTGATTGTTTTTACATTTTTGCATATTCCAACATAAGGAAGCAGCATGAGGAAACTTGCTGTTTTTCTGCCTTATTTTCTAACTACTTTTACGAGTCTGCAGTATCACTGAGTACAGCTGTACAGCTATTACAAGAGGGTCTGGCGTCCATTTGTTATGATGCACTTCCTGCGACGCGGTCATTCGTCTCTAAATGACTTAACTCCCTCTCTCTGACAGGTCAGTGAACCCTTCTTTTTCTGTGAGCTTTTTTTTTTTTTTGGCAGTTTGCAAACGCAGTGCATTACCACCATCTGCTGGACTGAAGTGTGATGGCAAGTGTACCCTGTAGCCTCGTTATGGCCGCCGGGTCACCATTTGCATTTTAGCCATATGGTCCCACCCTCCTTAGTTACTGCTGCTATGCCTGGCAAGCTTTCGCACCCTGCACGTCTATTATATAGGGGGAGAACCGGGACTTGAACCGGTAAATGTCATTTACAAAGACATCGTACCACACTGAAAGCTAATATTTTGTCACTAACAGCAACCTACGTCTGTCCTCTGTCAAGTACAGTTGCATTTTCAGCTCTGAACAAAACCGTTCATGAGTTATTTAAAGGAGAATTCCGGTGTGATATTGACCTAAAGTGTATCGAAACATGATACCGAGTGTGAACGTATGTCTCATAGCCCATCTCGGCTTGTCCCCTGCACTCCAAAATCTGGCGCTAGTTAGCCGATGCTACCAACAACTTTTTCAGTAGTGGTGCTTCGGCATCGGGCTAGCCATGCAAATAAATCACTGTTTTACACCCATTTAGGAGGCTCAATGTATCTCCACACTTCATTGGTAGACTTCCTAGGGCCCTGACATTTAAAACGAGACATTGAGAACTTTGAAAAAGCACTGGTAGTTTACTTACAAGACGATTTATACAGACAGTATCTTCACGAAGTTTAACGTTTGCAGCCATCTTGAATTTAGTCACGATAAGTCGAGCAATGAGTAAGAATGAACAGGTATGATAAGGGATCAGATTCCAAAAATAATTCAGTGGAAATGCATGGATTCCAGTTTCTTCCAGTAGCAGCAACTGGAATCCATGCATTTCCACTGAATTATTTTTGGAATCTGATCCCTTATCATACCTGTTCATTCTTACTCGTTGCTCGACTTATCGTGACTAAATTCAAGATGGCTGCAAACGCTAAACTTCGTGAAAATACTGTCTGTATAAATCGTCTTGTAAGTAAACTACCAGTGCTTTTTCAAAGTTCTCAATGTCTCGTTTTAAATGTCAGGGCCCTCGGAAGTCTACCAATGAAGTGTGGAGATACATTGAGCCTCGTAAATGGGTGTAAAACAGTGATTTATTTGCATGGCTAGCCCGATGCCGAAGCACCACTACTGAAAAAGTTGTTGGTAGCATCGGCTAACTAGCGCCAGATTTTGGAGTGCAGGGGACAAGCCGAGATGGGCTATGAGACATACGTTCACACTCGGTATCATGTTTCGATACACTTTAGGTCAATATCACACCGGAATTCTCCTTTAAGCAGAAGTTGAATGTGCTTTTTGTTTCATTCATCCCTCCTGGTCAGGACAAATGAAGCAGCCATGGGGGAAGAAAGAAACATACAGTTTACGCTATGTACCTCCCACAACTTCAGTATTTGACAACATATCATGAATGGTACTTCAATTATTTTAAATGGTGCACCAGATGCCTAGTTGGTCTTCTGTCATTCTGAATCCTGCCACCAAATTTTTGTTTTTCTCCACAGTCAAACAAAGAAGTAGACGTGTTTGCACAATCTCAGAGTTTGGTGAAAAACATTCCCGTAAGTATTTTAGTTCTGTACCGTCATATTGAATGTTCGGCTCTTTGGTGTGACTCTTCCTCCTTCTTAACCCAAAGTGACCCAATCTTGACTCAGGAGGTCTGTAGTCGCATCTGTAGTCCAGTGTAATCACTGGAATGCTATCACTGCTGTATAAATAAAACTATCAACCATGTCCGTTGTTATAAACACCATTTCTTAAGCAAACATATTATTTCTAAGTATTATTGTTTATCAGATTTAGACTTTATTGTCCCCATAGGGAAACTGTTTGGGTCATTGCCGGTCATTGCCCTGACATGTATCATATCACAATATTAGCGTTATACATTCCCACAAGGAAATAGGCAAAATAAAAAGAGAGACTTCGACAACAACATTCCTATCCCAAAAACATAGCATCGATCCACAGTACGATGATGAATGACAGGTCTTCACTGATAAATCATTTTATGAGTACATGACGATAAACTTGAATTTGAAGTTGAAAGCTATTTGATTTGATTTACAATGAAATGTTACATTTTGTTTAAATATTGACAATGAATGGCTTTGGTTGTTGTTGGTGGCGTTATTACATCCCTTACAATGCACAATTATTCCCTCGCGATTGAGAGCTCCTGTAAGTGATTGTGCATGGGCATTTCAAAACATTGTGACGTGAAATGCTACAAACACCTGATAAAGTTACCTTGGCCTTTGGAATTAAAATAGCCCCACATCATCACATACCCATCACCATACCTAGAGATTAGCATGGGTGTTATTTCAGTTAGCCTATTAGCTGGTTTGATTTGCATTGAGCTCAATGAGCATCAAACCAGCTAATAGGCTAACTGAAATAACACCCATGCCAATCTCTAGGTATGGTGAAGGGTATGTGATGATGTGGGGCTATTTTAATTCCAAAGGCCAAGGTAACTTTATCAGGATGCACAGTATTCTGGATCCATGAAATAACTGGCCTTTAAAAATAAAAATCTGCCTGTCTCTATGGGAATTTAACATAGGGGTGGGAATACTTATGACCCCTGTATTTTAAGGAAGAACATTTATTTATTTATGATACATTATTCATTCACTAAGAAAATTGGTGTCCTTAAAGGTTAGATATTTCCTCATTTTTCACTTAAGGCATTAAGATCAATTTCCAAAAGATGATTTTATATTCCTCTTTTCAGTCAACTTTAGCATGGGTGCCAATACTTTTGGCCATCATTGTACAGTAGGTGCTACTTTTAGGGCTAAAATGCTTTGTGAATTACAGTCAAAATAATTAGGAGTCCTAAAGTTACGAGTGACACACCCATTATTTTTAGGAGTTTCTTCTAAATTTGCCAGTTAGGAGCTACTTTTAGCCTTAAGATTCTTTGTGAATACGGCCCCAGGGGTTTATTTAAGGAACTAATCCCATATGTGTTGTCTCCCCCAGCTGCTCTCAATGAAGGCAGGCCTGGTAGTCCCAGGAGCTGAGCCCTCCTTCCTCCTCTCACCAAGTGCATTCCAGCATTCCGTATCCAAGACTACAGAGACGCCCAGAGCCCAGGCCCAGCCGCCATCCCCCCCGGCCAGTCGAGGAGGTGGGACCGGAGATCACCAACACCAAGCATCGGCTGTGCTCAGCAAACACCAGCTCCAAGACACACTTGTCCACCTCATCAAGGTATACATTGAACCCAAACACATGCAATGGCACAATCAATTGGTGCCTTGATTGTACAGTTCATTTTGTGTGTGTTGAAACAGTCGACAGTGACTATGTTTGTGGGTGTAATGTACGTAATCCGTGGTATCAGTGTTATCAGTCAGTATACATCCGAGCTTCATCAAAGTACAGAATCTATATAACAAAAGAACAGTAGCCAATCTATGTGTGTTATCTATGTGTGTTATCTATGTGCAGAGTTAGCAGTGCAGGACCTGCTGACAGTAAAACCACTATGCTAATGTTTTCCCTTTGTCTGTGTCTCGGCAGAATGACCCTCGTTTTCTCAGCGCAATCCACGAGGCCTACGTCCAGGGTCTCGCCAAAGACTTCAACAACATGAAGCTCTAACCACACCAAGGCCCTGGACTGAAGCGGGCAGGCAGGGAAGGAGGGAGGAAGGGAGCAAGGGAGGGAGAGGGCACCCCTCTGTTGCTGAAGGGACAGCTGCTTCATCCAGCCCAGGCCGAGCCGAGGCCTCGTCACGCTGGTTTAGCGGGGTCAGACGAGGGAGCGCGCGTGCGTGTGGCTAGCTGGCACTGAATCTGGGTCACTGACTGGTCACTCCCAAACGCGCGCTCACACACACACACACACACACACACACACACACACACACACACACAAACACCTCTCCGCTTCACAACATATACACTACGGGGACATAGCCCGCGTCACAAGGACCGGGACTGGGGTTGCCAGGGCAACATCAGTGATGGTCTCACCCCTGAGGGCATGCCAGTTTAGTCGCCAACTTCATCGTGAGAGCAAAGCGTTTGAATCGCAGTTTCAATGGCTGTTTCAAGTGTGTCCTGCAAAGAGCAGTTTTTGTGTTGCAATGCCACTGCATTTCTCCCCGGTTCTTTCTGTGTCTCTTTTCCCATGTTTTCTTAGTCTGTCTTATCCCCTTACTCCATTCCTTTTTTCTGGCATCAGGTTCCCTCTGGCCTTCTGTATAAAGTCCCTTTTTTGCACTCTGCTGACAGCGTTTCCCCAACTGTGAGGGAACTTGTGCAATATAAAGTAATGATTTGTGGGGTATCTGTAGTCCCTGTACAAAAGGCTAGGATGTTGTTTCTGTAGAGATATATTTTTGTTTTTGTTAAAGGTTAGGATTTAGGGCATGAGTGATTTTGGTTTTAAGTCTCCTGGCTGTAGACTTTGCAGTAATGAATACTGCATCTCACAACTAACCGCAATCTGTGCACTAGACCAGCAGAACTAAGGGAGGATTGTTTACAAATGCCTGAATTGATTTAAAAAAAAGTTTTTAATTGATTTGAAAGGGAATTTGGTTCCTTTGGTGAGTGAATGACTGGTACCATCTCCCATATGAATTCATTTTTTATGGTAACTTGGATTAAAACATTTTCTTAATATTAAATATGCCGCAAATAGGAATGCACAGCTGCAATAAGGTAGGCGTGCAAACCATGAGGTTGATCCTTTTAGGTCAGCAAATTCTACAAAGGGAAGTCATTGAAAGCACTGGCCACCACAATAATTTAGGGGAATCAGTCAAGCACTTGATCTGCCAAAACGACACTGAAACTGAATGGCTATTAATTATTAATCTGCCTTATGTTCAGCTCATTGATTTTTGTGATATAAATATAATAAGTTTTGATCATCCCAATGAAAAAAGAACTTGCATCATCCTTTTGCCTTTAAGTGCCGTGTTAGTGTGCAATATAGCATTTGGCCATAGGAGATTTCATGACAAATATTCTATTCAATTCTATCCAGCAGTCAAGCTAGCAATTATTCAAAGAATGGGAGGAAAGGGAGATCTTTTTGATATTCAAAGTGGTTGTACACTTGTGTATACATGTGCTTGTGCCATATGTTAACATTTTTTATTATGCCGTAATGATCATTTTGAGCTTATGCTTATGATTGTTGACCAAATTGGTTTGAAAAACAGAAAGACAAAGTTGTCGAATTGATCCCTTTCTATATACTGGTCAAGCAAGGCAAGTATTTACTCCTCCCTAAAGCAATGCTTTCCCCTCTGAAAAGATCTTAAGTTGACCCAATGGCCAATGTGGCTTTTGTGTTTATTAGTGGTTTATCTCAATTGAATGTGAGCAACATTTTCTCAGATGGCTGTCTTTAAGTGCTGAGCAGCTAATGTGTTTGGTGTGCCATGTAACCGGCGGTAGCGGTAAAAGACGATTGTATTTGGTTGACATATATATTCATTCTATACTATATGACTGCCCTGAAAAGCACAGTAGACATAGGCTACAATACATATTCAACAGTGGAATGATCTATATGTTTCTTCCTCTTTTACAAAACTTGAATGTCATTCAAACGTAAATACTGTAAAATGGCTTTATGTGTTTACAAAAATGATTACTCCAGTGAAGTGCTTTTTTGAGGGCTGTGTTATTTGGCAGATAAAAGTGTAAGACATGTAAACTTGCCAGCCGTAGTACTCCCCTTGTTTGGCAAAAGCAATTTCTTCCTCTAAAGAACTTAAGAAAACTATTCCAATTATTCCAATAAAAAGTTCTTGAAAGCATATTGTTCATTCATACCCCCACCCCCCAATGTGTTAACCTATGTAAAATTTGTGTTTTGGCATGCAATTTCAGTGTCTTAAAACCACAGACTCAGTCAGTGTCTGTGAAATCTGGATCTTAATTTGTGTCGATGCTTAGAAATGAAGGCCGCCAAGGGCCAGATAGTATTGATTTGCAGATGTATATCTCTCAAAAATGTATTGAATGTGAAGTAATGGAGCACCATTCTGAAGGTAACTGATGTGGGTGATCTGATACAGTCCATGTGTGCTTTTACAGGTCAATTTGAAGAGATTACCACACCACACGTGGCCACTAGATGGCAATAACAGCTTAACACCACATTTGGACATCACTGCTTGATGCATACTGAAATTAAATGGTCTATGTGTAGTTGGAAGCCTTTTCTTTTCCTGGTTGTTGATGGTAAATAGTCTTGGTTGTTGATTGGCTGCTGTGGGAAATCTATATAATCTATATAGTACGAGGTCTTAACAACCCTCCTGTGTTAATCTGAAATTACCTTCTTTACAATTCTTTGTTCTATAAGGCTTGTAGTGTTACCACAATCCTATAGAATCTCATTTTTAATTTAACTATAGGCCTATTCCATTATGGTTATGGATACGCTTTTGTCCAAAGCCACATACAAATACAAAACAATATAATACTTAAATTTAACAGGGAACAAATGAAAATGTTGGTCAGACTATAATAAGGAGAATAGCAATAATAACAATGTCAATTCAATTGACATTGAATGACAATGAAATAAACAATGAAAATGAGGGAAAAAGGTACTGAATTATTTAATAATCTTCAATTGTGCCAACAAACATTTCTCTTTTAATAGTTGGTCAAGTTTGTGTGAATTTCCAGTCTGCATCCCTACAAAGACATCACACTCACTGCATACTTTAAACACATCTTCACTTGAGACACAGCAATATTAACAATTGTGTGTGGGGGAAAGACTGACAGTAGGTTTTGAACAGTAGATTGTACTGGGTACCGGTATGTAATTACTGGGCAATGCTATAAATACATGTGAGCTGTAAACGGCCTTGTAATGTGCTGAATGATAATTGTTCATATCTAAAAAAGACAAATCTATCCAATCTATCTGCATATTTCATATCAGCCCGAGACTTTCTGGTTAGCCATTTAGATAACCCCCTAGCCTGCGACCCAGTGACTAATCCTTCTACCGGAGACACTCACTGCGAGCTTAAAGGTGCATGACTACGCGCCCTGAGGAATCGCACGTAACCCAGCATTAGAGCAGAGAAGCTCTAGGACATGGTCCAATCCATTGATGCTTGTTTGAGGCGGTGTTAGTGGAAGCAAAGTCTGTGGTGCTTGGACTGGGAGAACTCCGCCCCTGTGTCGTCTATCATGCCTGGGACGTTACTGTACTTTGTGCATTGACACACAAAGCGCACACATAACACACACGCACTCTGCAGTGGTTGTTCTTGTGTGCTGTTCTGCCAGGCTTTTGCAGAGCGTTAGCCAGCCATCCCCATTGCAAACACGCCCCTGTCGCCCTCTTTTTCTCCTTTGCAGGATTTAGTCACTTTACTGAGTGACAGGTCTCTCACCCGAGCTTTCGGTGATCTTTTGTAGCTTTTTCACTTGAGGTGCTCATTTTGACAGGACTTCTTCATGGAGGATTACCATAAACCCGACCAGCAGACTCTGCAGGCGCTGCGCAACATTGCCAATCGCCTCCGAATCAACTCTATAAGAGCTACAACCGCAGCTGGCAGTGGGTAAGGGAAATGCGCGCATTATGACCAAATGTCAGATCGACTTCCCTAACTGTTATTTCGTTTATCAATAACTTATTTTATGCATAATGTTACACTTTACGGACAAGGGGAGGATAGTGTTTAATTACGTCGTTAAACGGTCTTTTGTTAAACAAATAAATTGTACACAGTGTTCTTAATGGCATTAATGTGGTGTAATTAATTAATCAGTTTGGACGTTCTTGTCATTGTTGTTGCTTTATGATACAAGCTCGCAACGGGTTGGTTAGAGCAGGTGCACCATGTTCCGTTTGTTTTCAGCACGCAATGTTTCCTGCAGTGATGCCTCTTTGCCTATGCCACTTTGGACATAGTTGAAAATAGGAGCTATCGTCCGTTTGTTGGCCGGTTTTAGTTTCTGCAATGGAACAGTCCGCCGCAACAAGATCTAAAAGGGACCGCGCTCCTATCTCTTTCTACACAGCGCCTGCGTCGATTGTCCCGTTTAAGGTTGTCAATCCTCTGCACGTTGCTCACCGATTGGTGCTAGACTCGTTTACCAAATTCTGCCAAATACTAGTATACAACTGAGTTATGCTATTTAAACTGTGAGTTTTGATGTTTTGTAAACTAAGACTAACTTTTCCCACCATGCGCAGCGAACGAACACGGGGCTGATTATTTTATTTTATTCTCATCACTCTTTGAACACTGTAGTTATTTTTGTCAGTATTTTAATTATTGTATTAGTCCTTTTATTCATGGTGTTATACTTGTCTATTTATTTATCTAGACCTCTTGTTTGTCCTCATATCACCTATAAAAACATAAGAAGAGTTATCTTAATTCCTTTGCAGGTTGAAGGTTGATTTAGACATTTGTGGTATGAATAAGCTTATGCATGCATTCTGTCTCAGAGCACGCGTTTCTGTGTGCGTGTTTGCTCGATTCGCCGTTTTTAAACAATAAAAACACTGGATGTGTCAAGATAAACAATTCACCGATATTTACAGAATAAGTGCTTGTTCTTTTTTACCCGTACTACCATAGTTCATCCAACTATCCTATCCGTAGGCCTACTAGTACTGACAAATATTGGATGTCACGCCTCTAAGCAATACAGGTTTGCAGTGCGCCTGGATTACGTAGTGTTGAGGGGTATCTTCTAGAGAAACGAATTAACCCACTAATAGGCTATTGCATTTAACTCAGTTTTTCCATTACAAGTTGCCAGTTATGAGATCTCAGCATGTTGATAACTAACATTAACATAAAAGTATACATTTCAAGATTTGATTGGTTTGACAGGTGTGTCTGTGTGTGTGTGTGTGTGTGTGTGCGTGCACACTCGCCTCGTTGGCTCTTTGAACTTGTGCCAACTTCATCTCTGCACTGCATGCGTGTAGCACATGAGATTATTACATGTGTAACTTCTGGCGTTCCTTTTTTTTGCCAGACACCCGACATCATGTTGCAGTGTGGCCGAGATCATGTCGGTGCTGTTTTTCCACACCATGAAGTACCGCCCTGAAGACCCCAGGAACCCCAACAATGACCGCTTCATCATGTCCAAGGTAAGACTGAGGACGTCTGCACACTATCTGAGGAAAGAAGGGTGAGACAGTACTATTCTGTTACCAGCCTAACATTCACCCAATCGCTGTCCTATCAAAGCCAGGCTTTATTACTCATTCCTGTAGTCCTCCATCCCACAGGAGGCACTGTTATGGTACTGTATATTTATGGTACATTGTGAATATTTGTGGTATATTAACAATGTACCAGGGATGCAGTCACTTCTAGCAGAAGATGCACCATCACTGAATGATGGCAGGCCATATGGAGATATTGTAGATGTAAATTTGTGTAAAGCAATGGTGTATGAATCACTAGGTTGGGATAAGTGGGTTGTTTGTGTGTGCCTATATTTGTGCTCGCTGGATATACTATATAATGTTGGTGTTACAAGAGTCTAAGTGTTTTATTTACCTGTGTATGTGTGTGTACACTTACATGTGTTGACTCATCTCTGTGTCCATTCTTGCTGCATCTAAGGGACACGCAGCTCCCATCCTGTATGCAGTGTGGGCCGAGGCTGGCTACCTGAAGGAGAGCGAGCTGCTGAACCTCCGCAAGATTGACTCCATCCTGGAGGGTCACCCAGTGCCGGTAAGATCACATGGGGCTTACACTGACATCTCTTGACCTGCACGCTTACCCCAGTTACACCCTTCACCCTGGCAGTTAAAATAGCCCGTGAGAGTTTGGCTGTCTTACCGGTAAACTCCTTTGAGCGTAAATCCCTACGTTACCCATAGCTCTGCTTGCTCCCAGTCTAGCAATCTAGCCTCTTACTGGGATTATAAGGTGGACCTTAGCTCCCTGTGTGTGTGTGTGTGTGTGTGTGTGTGTGTGTGTGTGTGTACAAATATACACATTTTTTAACTGGACAGTCTATTGCACACTGAAGCATGTTTCTGGCGGCATACTGTGTGCATATTGTGTGCAGATACAGTACATACATTTCCACATCATACATAATGACATGTACTCGTTTATTCAGCAAGGCCTACTATACGCACACACACACACACATACACACACACAAAGACATGCTTTGTGCAGTGACAGAGTAAAGCAGTTCTTAGCTTCTTTGTGCTGGTGATGTAAAGCCATGCTCTGTGCACACGCACTCGAGCCAGCAGGACCACACTGAGTGTGTTATTCTCTCAGTTGTCTTGCATTTATTCTCTGCCTTACATAATTATTCTTTTATCATGCACTTCCACATAGACCAGGCCTCTCTCACACAGTTCACTTGTATGTACTGTATGAAAGGCCTGTGTTCTGAGTTCACTTTTGAGCTATTCATTGTGTTATGTATATTTTCGCCATAGTTGATTTAAAAAAAAAAAAATCACAAAAAGATATGTACTGTGTTCAACTGCATGTGCATTTCTATCACAAATCCATTTGGTTCATTTGTTCCCACTTTCCAGTATGTTCACTTAAAGTAGGTATCCTTTTGCCTTTGCCTGGCAGCACTGCACATGTGCAGTTTATCCAGTGCAGTTATTACGCTCTCACACTCATTACTGTGCACAGTATCAAATGAGGGGCAAGCTGCTGACATCAGGGAATTCTGATCTGTTTGTTTTTTATTGTTTGTTTGTCTTTTTCTCTCTCTCTCTTTCTCTCTTTGTTTCCATGTCTGCTTGTCTGTCTGTCTGTCTCACTGTGTGTGTGTATGTGTGTGCGTGTGTGTGCGTGCACGTGTGTGCGTGTGCGTCCATGACTATACCTGTCTGTCTGTCTCTCTGTGTCAGTGTTAATTTGTGTGTGTGTGTCCGCGCATGTGCGTGTGTGTGTGCGTGCGTGCGTGTGTGTGTGTGTGTGTGTGTGTGTGTGTGTGTGTGGTAAACGCTGATGTTGTTTGTGATTGTGTGTGTTTGCAGAAGCAGCAGTTTGTGGATGTGGCCACTGGTTCTCTGGGTCAGGGCCTGGGTGCTGCCTGTGGGATGGCCTACACTGCGAAATACTTTGACAAGTCCAGGTGTGACTCACAAACACACAAACACACACATACAGACAGACAGACACATAGACAGAGACACAGAGACAAAAAATATAAATCAAATAAAAGCAGTATGTGTGCCCACCCACATCTAGTTGGATCAACTGAACTGGTGTATTTATCTTGACACTGGACAACACGCACTACTGTGAGAATTTGAAGGTGTGCAGTATCATAGAGGTGTACATACAATCGTATCATTGCCTTAAAGGACAAAATAAGTGTAATGTCCACTCTGATATACTGTGTTGCTTTGTTAGTTATTTTGTTTTTGATGGTAAATAGGCTTGGTTGTTGATTGGCCGCTGTGTGAAATCCCCTACCTATAGCACTAGGAATTTAACATCTGTCCTGTGTTTATTCTAAATGTATTGTATTTAATACAGACACACACACACGCACGCGCACACACACACGCGCACGCGCGCACACACACACACACACACACACACACACACACACACACACACACACACACACAGGGAAACCAACCAAATTGCGGGGCAATTTCATTCTGTTTCAGTTTAGTATTGGTAGACACACTAAATGTACACAATGTTGAGGAAGATCCAGACAGAATACACACACATGCAAACAAGAACTCACACACATGCAAACACACATGCACATAACAACTCACACACATGAACTCACACACATGAACTCACACACATGCGCACATGAACTCACACACATGAAGTCACACACATGCGCACATGAACCCACTCACATGCAGACACACATGCACATATGAACTCATGTATAGACACACATGTACACACAAACTCACACACACACACACAGACATGAGGCCGGTCATTGTGTTCAATGAAAATGTTAAGTCTACCTGACATTTGACATTTCTGTTTGCCTTTGAGGACAAATACTGCTTGACAGCACTTGGTGATCTTGTAGAGGGAATACCAGGAAAAAGGCATATTGCACTAAGAACCAAAAACCCTGGACCTCACTGATACTCGCATCCACACACAATTGCACTCCCACACACACACACACACACACACACACACACACACACACACACACACACACACACACACACACACATACACACACACAAACACACAAACACACACACACACACAGTCACACAAATTGTTTTGGAGCGTGCCCATGTATCTAGAATAGTCTCAATAGACAATAGAACAGAGCCTGGTGGAATTCCGCACCGGTTTCCATTATCAACACACTCCTACCTACTTGTGTACCAGGCATGAATTTTTTTTTTTTTGGGGGGGGGGTTTATTGCTGAACTTTGTCCCGTGTGAATTTCTGCACTTTCTGTATTTTGCGCTGTTTTCCGCTCCTGAATTTATGTATGATGCTTTGGCTGCTCTTGCAGCATTTTGTGTTCAGCCAATTCTTCTGCTCTAATAAGCAGAGAGAGATATGTGAGAGCCCCTTCCTCTCTCCCCTCTTCCTTCCCTCTCTCTCTCTCTCCATTCCTCACTCCTTCCCTTCATCACTCTCTCATTCCCCTACAAGCCCCCCACACTTTCACACTTCTGCTGTCTCTTCTGATAGGCTTTTGTCACCTCTTATGTCTTTGCACCCTTTGTTGCCCCTCTTCCATCACTTCGCTGCTCTTCCACCATGTTCTATCTCTCTTCCTCATTTTTCTCTCTGCAACCCTTTCTTTGCATTGCTTAGGAGTCTCTCATTGCCAGTGGCTGGGTACAGATAGACTTAGCTGAGATTCTGGAGAATCTTAACTGGAGTGTAATGTAGTAGTGTGCATGTCCGTAGCGTGGCTAGCATGCTCACGCATCACTGCATTGCATTCCTACACATCTGTAACACTGCAACATGTCTGTCGTACCACGCCCCAAAGCTACTGTAGGATCGAGGAAAAAATGGATGCTCGTGAAATATGTGTTCCAGCTTGAGACCAAAATCCACTAGGCACTGAGTGTCTCTCATCATGAATCATGAAAGCACACCGCACCTTCACGTAATTAATTTTAAACCCACATTTAAGGATTACGGTGCTGGTGTCAAGCTGTCAGATCTGAATGGTCAGAAAAGATTACCAGTTCCCCGCAGGCTGCATCTATTTAGCTAATGTTTGTCTTACGCTAGCTAGTTGTGTTTTTTGGCAGTAATTCACACTTCATGTGTCTCAAGGCTGTTAGGTGCAACAGTGAGATTTATGTGTGCTCATTACATTACATGGCATTTCACTGAAGTGTCTTCTTGTCACCTCAGGTGTCTGAGAAAAAGAACATAGTATGCCTGAACAGAATGCCAACTAATCACTCAAAAGTGCTTGACAAACCAGTACGATGAAGTAGGGATAGGTCAGTGTCCTCCCAGCTACTGTGGGAGACTGCGCCGCTATCTGACATGTAGTCATCCCCCTCTCCATCTCCTCCTCTCTGCTCTCTCTCCTCAGCAAGTGCACTATCCCCATCCCCATCACACACACACACACACACACACACACACACACACACACACACCATGCTAATCCTGAAGAATGTGCTGAGTTTATGTTGTTTTAAGATCAGAACATCTACCATGACCTTATGGCCTGTTTTCACACACTTTAGCCATGTCATATATGAATAAAACACATTCATGGAAGAAAATAACTAGGAAATCTAATAAATACATGAAAACATTTTTTACAATTATCAGGTAGGGTTGGTTAATTAGTATAACAGGATGGAATAATAGGTTTGGATTGGCATTATCATCAGAAAGTTATAACTGGTTTCAATTTCTAAGGTTCAGAGTATCAACATTATGCCATTGCACAGCGATCCTATGTCACTTTTAAGTGCATAATTGAAATAATTCAAGCGTTTTGTGATTTACAGTAACTCACATCGCAGGGGTTATTTGCACAATAAGTGAGTATGAAAGGGTGTGTAAGTCAGTTGGTGGGTGTATGGACTTGAATGAATGTGTGTGTGTGTGAGAGACGAAGAGTGTGTGTGTGTGTGTGTGGTGTGTGTGTGTTTGGTTGTGGGTGTGGGTGTTGGTGTGGGTGTACAACTCTATGACGTGTCTCCTCAGGCCATAGTGATCGGTTATGAAGATGTTAATCTGGAGTGGGACCAGGTGTCTTTAGACTTACAAATCTCGGATCGCTCTCCCTGGAATGCTATTCTTCCTGGGGCTGAGCTGGAATGCATGCAATAATGCGCCATGTCTCTGCCAATCTTTGCACTTTAAAACAAACGTGCCTATTTG
>NC_055963.1:28707133-28714633 GCF_018492685.1 Alosa sapidissima
CCCTCGGAGGACACCCCGCCTGTCAGCCTGCGCAACGTCAGGATGCCCAGCGCCCCCAGCTACAAACCTGGGGAGAAGGTACAGGCCCGGGGTCAGAGGTCAGAGTAGGGCCGCAAGCTCAGGAGAGATAACCCACCCCACTCCACCCCTCCCCACTTCACCCCTCCCCACTTCACCCCTCCCCACTCCTTACTCTGGAAACGGAGCTGGTGCACACAACTGAGGCATATATTAGTAAGTGAAATGATACAGAGTTTGGATGTAGAGATCTGTCATAAGTAACTCCAGGTATCCATCAATAAGGAAATGAGTCTGATAAGCTCCATGTTAATGAATTTTTATAAAGGGTGTTTTTAAATGGTTTGTTTTGGTTGTTGGTTGTTTTGATTTGTTTTGGGGGAAGCAGTGAGGAGGGGGAAGCAGTGAGGAAGCAGCTTGCAGAAGGCTTGGCAAGGATCAGCGAGAGCCAGCTCCCTGGCAAGTACAAAGTATGGACTTACCAATTCATACTGTACCCAAGGGTGATGTGGCCACTGAAAATGTGCGAGGTCCCCTCCTCAGTGGCAGATAAGATGGACAGGTTAGCAAACGGGTTCATCAAGAAGTGGCTGGGACTGCCAAGATGCCTGTCAGATGTGGGGCTATTCGGGAGGAACATTCTCCAACTGCCATTGCAGTCCGTCAGCCAGGGATACCGGCAGGAAAAGGCTCGAATGGTGCTTGAGCTGAGGGAATCCACTGACCAGCTAGTGAGAGCAGCTGGCGCCCAAGTAAGAACAGGGAGGAAGTGGAAAGCCCAGGAGGAGGTTGACATGGCCATCAGCAGGCTAAAACACCAGGAGGTCACTGGAAGAGTCCAGGAGGGTCGAGCAGGGTTGGGGAGGGGCGAGACCCCCCTCTTCTGGTCCAAGGCCTCCAAGGAACAGAGAAGAGCCATGGTGGTGGCAGAAGTGGCAAGGACGGAACAAGACCGTCTACGTGTCAAAGCGGTGTCTCAAAGCCGGCAGGGAGGCTGGATGTCTTGGGAAGGCGTCACAGGCAGGCCCATGTCATGGGCAGATCTGTGGAAGACCCCCCAAGCCAGACTCAGCTTCTTAATCAAGTCCACCTATGACACTCTGCCTTGCCCCCGAAACCTCAACCTATGGTTTGGCGCGGAAGAAAGCTGTCCCCTGTGCAACACCATCAACGCAAGCCTCCAGCACATCCTCTCTGGATGCAAGACGGCACTGTCACAAGGCCGCTACAGGTGGCGGCATGACCTGGTGCTGAAAAAGCTGGCAGAGGTGGCAGAGGCAGGCAGACAACAGGCCAACAGCCTACCTCCTGCCCCAGTGAGACGGCACATCTCCTTTGCTAGAGCTGGGGAAGATCCCAAACCCACCCACCAGACAGCAACACCAAGACTCCTCTCACCCGGTGGCGAGTGGACCATGAGGGTTGACCTGGGGAGACAGCTCCATTTTCCAAGGGAGATAGTGGAAACATCGCTCCGGCCAGATCTGATCTTGTGGTAGGGCTGCACGATTATGGCCAAAATGATAATCACGATTATTTTGATCAATATTGAGATCACGATTATTTATCACGATTATTCATTAATTTTAGTGACAAAAATATTTTTTCCCTAAACATATTGGACTTACTATCTGGCTCATCCAAATTCTTCCCTTCACATTTACTCCCCTAAATTACTGCAAATATAGACTTGACTGCGACTTCCAAACAAATTTTTTGTGCAATTTTTGTGCAATACTTTGTTAGTATTTGGGGAAACGTTAACGGCCCACCGGGCATCCTCCCAACGCTCCCCAGTAGCCAGTTAAGCTCTGCTTCTTGTTCCTGAGTTTAATCGCTTAGTCCAGGGGTTTCCAAACTTTTTGACTCAAGGACCACATTGGGTTTTGAAAATTGGCCGGCGGGCCACACACTAATAATAATAATAATAATAATAATAATAACATTTTGTATTATTTAAATGACAACTTAATTTCTTAAGAAATACTGTTAATTTGATGCTGTTTAAATAATTTATAAATGGTGCATTGTCACTTTAAGACTCTTTGCTATGGCTAGTGCTATGCCCTCTTACAGTTTATAATGGTCAGTAGTGGGAACTACTGTTGCCATCGCGCTCTCTCCCTCTCGTGCACTCAAATACGTTCCCAAATGGAGTAGCATAACATAGTTAGATCTGCTGCTATGGAGATACTATCTATCTCGATGTAACAAGCTGTTTTGACATTGACATTGTAAACGTTGTCTAAGAAGAGTGTTAAGCAGTTTGCAGTAGCCTAAAGTTGACCACAACGTCGTCTATCGCTGGAAAGAAATAGCGAGCAGCCTATGATAAACTAATAAATGCTCGGCGGGCCGGATTGAAGTGCGTGGCGGGCCGCAGTTTGGACATCCCTGGTTTAGTCATTCGTTGATATGTAAACCACTGACGTGTAGGCTACATTTTCATTATTGCTCACTCGTTTTGCGTAGGCTGTCTTCAAACCCATATGCATTGTAGGTTGCACATGTAGCTTATAAAACACATGAATAAATGAACGAATCCGTCGTTAGCTCAACACTTATTATAGGCTATATTGGAGGAAGCAAACAAGGACTAAAAGTTAACGTGATAAAAAAAAAAGGCATGTGTGGTTTACGTCATGTGATGTGTTTCACGGTATGAGTTGAGAGCCCTGCTTTGCTTATGTTTTTGGTTAACTTCACTTGCCTGAAATCCGAAATATTTTCGAACAACGGATGATCCGTTTCGGGGGACAAGCTCTTGGCCTTCTGCTGCGCCACACATACCACACATTTGATTGTCGTTTTTTGAATAATCTAACTAGCCTACTAATAGTTAACATAATGCTATTAGTCCATAGTGCATCCAAACTGAGCAGTCCATCAGGCTGAGCAGTGCAGGGAGCAGCTGTCATTGGTAGGCTGCATGCAGGCACATGGTCAGACAAGTTTAAGGAGCACTTGATTTGTTTTGTAGCGGAGCGTTCTATGGGTTGCCAGGTTGGTTCTATGGATAGAGCACGCATTTTTAATATCGCTCGATCACGCAAATTTGATCGTGGGAAGCCAAAATCGTGATCGTGATTAAAATTCGATTAATTGTGCAGCCCTATCTTGTGGTCAGTTCCAGACAAGACCATCCTGATGGTGGAACTTACTGTCCCGTGGGAACAAGGCATAGAGGCTGCCAATGAACGCAAACGTTCCAAGTATGCAGACCTGGCAGCAGAGTGTCAGGAGGCTGGCTGGAAAGCCATTACACGCCCTGTTGAGGTGGGGTGTAGGGGCTTTGTGGGCGCCTCAACAGTTCGCCTGCTGCGAGACATTGGCTGCACAGGAGCAGGGAGCCGGAAAGCCATCAAGGAATTGGCGGAGGAGGCAGAGAGGGGCAGCTTCTGGCTGTGGCTGAGGAGGAGAGATAGAGGGTGGGGGCAGAACACCTAGGGCATCAGCAGGGGGTGGCAGGTAGAGATACCAGCCATCGCTCCGCCACCAAGAGATGTACTGGGGTTAAAGGAGCGAAACATCAGTGACTGGTGGTCCCCAGCTGATGACCCGTTCCTGCCCATAGGTGTGTAGGGGAACACACTTGCATAGAGTGCACTGGTGGAGGTGCGTCAGGCAGCAATGCCCAGCAGGTATACCAACAGCCTGTATCTTCAAAGATGATTAGATGTAGACTTAATTGATTTAGATTAGACTTAATCAAAACAATACAAATGCAGTTTTATTGATATTACCTGAAATGCATGGTTTTTGAAAATTTGTAAAAATGGAGATATCTGTTTTTTGTGTGTGACTGATCTATTACTGTACTCTAGCTAGCTGGGTTGGATTGTTAATTGATGGAATGTCTGGTTTGTGTTTGCGTGCAGATAGCCACACGGAAGGCCTATGGGATGGCCCTGGCTAAGCTTGGACGCTACAACGAGCGTGTCATTGCCCTCGATGGAGACACCAAGAACTCCACCTTCTCTGAGATCTTCAAGAATGAGCACCCCAACCGCTATGTGGAGTGTTACATTGCTGAGCAAAACATGGTATGACTCACACCCTCTTCTTCCCATTACCAGCCACTATTTAAATGGTTAAAGGCAGTGCACTTCATTTGATTTACAGTTGATGTCAGACACTGTGTATGGCATACAGTAGACCTATACCCAACTCATCACTTCTCTTCTCCCCTATTCTGTTCCTTACCTTATCATGTATTGTTTGTGCAATCATCATCATGTCCATAATAATGAAAGTCAGCAGACTTCATTAAAGTTAATGACTAATAGACTCAATTCAAGCATTTCTCCATCCCATCCACAAGAAAAGGGGGAAATATAGGTCAAACATCATTTTCTAAATTAATAACCATTATGCCCTTCATTAAATATTGAAGGGCTGTGTGTGCATGTTTGATTGATTGGTCTCATTTCAGTGCAAAAACACTGTGCATTTTGTCATAATATCCCAGTCAGTGCATTTATACAAATACACAATTATTTGAGTTTATTTGAGCATGCTTTCTGTGACAAACATGAATGTACTTCCACATCCAAGTGCACATTTCCAGCAAGTTAGTCACAGACATCTAGAGATGCTAAACAGATAAATACAGCATGACATTTTCGGTAATCTACTCCCACAGATGTTGCCAATAATAGTTCAGATGAATCTGAGCTTGTGATGGCCTTGTGTGAAGTAAAACTACAGCCTTGACTGTCAGTGTCAGGCAGATGTGCGGGATCTCTGGGGTGTTTTTCCATTCACACACACACACACACACACACACACACACACACACACACACACACACACACGCCTCAGTTTTACTCTGCATCATTGCCCCGAGGGGAGGAATGGGGCCGTTTTTCTTTGGCATGAAACAGGAAATTAAAGCTCTCTCCTTCATGAAATACCAGCTTAACAAGAAAAGGTTTGCTCACGCTATATGTCAATGCTAAGCTGAGGTGAAGCTACTGTGAAATACATTGGCCTCTAGAAGAATTAAGAAGTACAAGAGCTTTTGAACTGTGTGTCTAGTATTGGTGTACTCTGTAGTAAATTCCAAAAGTGCCACTACTGTACAGCACATGTGTTTGACTGCCATATGTCCCAGCCTATTATTTAAGAAACTGTTAGGCTACCATCTGTGTCCTACTAAATTGGGTCTAGACCATAGACTTACACAAGGAGAGACAGACTCACTAATATGAAATACGAATATGAACTCTTCTGTATAATAACTGTTTTGACTGTAGTGTAAGTGGTATCCACAGTGACCCTACCCATCTTTAGCTAACCTAATTCAGAGGACCTCTTCCCTGCCTCTCCTCTCCTCTCTGCTCTCGTCCAGGTGAGCGTGGCGGTGGGCTGTGCCACCCGCGACAGGAATGTGGTCTTCGCCTCCACCTTCGCCACCTTCTTCAGCCGCGCCTACGACCAGCTCCGCATGGCCGCCATCTCCGAGAGCAACATCAACCTCTGCGGCTCTCACTGCGGTGTCTCCATCGGTCAGTCTGCCACTGGGCACCACTTGACCTCTGCCCGGGTCTTAAAACGGCTTGTTCTTTCTTTCGGATTGACTCCCTACCTGAGAATAAAAGTTGTTTTGGAGACACTGTCCTGTTCCAACTGATCGAGCTCACAGTAAGAACCTCCAGCAGAACACTCGGTTCAGTCTGATTCAGTAGATGTAGCAGAGTTACCCATTCTCAACGGCTGCAGGTTAATTGGATGAAATTTAGTTTGATTAGTTTGATTGGACATGTCTGTCATATTAACTGTTGAAATGGTTTGGCACATTGATTGGTTATGTCATATCACTGTTCAAAAGACATTGTTTACTGATGGGATTCAGTCCTGCTGAAGTTTCTCTCTGTGGGCTTGATGCAGACACTCCCAGTGAAACGCCACTGTTGTGCCTCTGTGATTTTAAGTTCTCCTAAAATTCTGAACGTTGATTTTTTTTCCGTTTCTTCACATTTTCCCCCCACGTCATTTCTCCCGCGCTGCCACTGCAGCGCTCTGTCGCTCTCTCCCTCCTACCCTCCCTCTCTCGCTCTGTATTATGGTGGAAGTTGGTTGAAGGGGCCCAGCCTCCTTTTAGTCTCTTCAGGTACATTGCATGCCCTCTCGCCTCAACGCATGCCAGTTTGCCAGCCTGCACTTTCAGTCAAGATTCCAGAAGCTTCCGAAAGCACTGCTCTCTTTGACAGTTGTTTGTGTGTGACATGTGTGTTTGTGTGTGTGTATATGTGTGTGTGTGTGCATGGATGCTGATTTCGGTAGGAGAGGATGGACCTTCTCAAATGGGCCTGGAGGACCTGGCCATGTTCCGAGCTATCCCCACGGCAACAGTATTCTACCCCAGTGATGGTGTGTCCACTGAGAAAGCTGTGGAGTTGGCTGCCAACACAAAGGTATCCATAGTTTTGAAAATCCATCTATTTTCCATCCATCTATTTTCTCTATACAGCATATCCTAGGCTATACAGGCTAGGCTATACAGCATATAGGCTATAGAACGGCTTTGAACTGTATTTATATACTATGATTATATATAAGAAGATACAGTGTTTTGTATAGAGCAAAGTGTGGTTTATCATTTTCAGTGAGAATTGAGTGCGAAGATCTTTGTAGTAACACTTGTTATCCTCTGTCGTAGGGTGTGTGTTTTATCAGAACCAGTCGCCCAGAGAACACCATCCTTTACAACAACAACGAGGACTTCCATGTTGGACAGGCAAAGGTATTGGTGGTGCTGCTGATATCAGACTAGCTGATACCAAATCGCTGGTCATACTGTTGCTCTACTAGTCTCCTAGGCTAGTAGACATATAGTGTGCATTCCCAGAGATAAAATAAGATTCTAACAGTTATAGTAAGTGAGGTGGTGTATCAGAGAGCAGTAATTATTATAAGTTTGTTTATGAAATTATTATAATTACCTTCCCAACAGGTTGTTTACAAAACCAATGATGACCACGTGACTGTGATTGGAGCTGGTGTTACCCTCCATGAGGCTTTGACTGCTGCTGAGCACCTCAAGAAAGGTACAGAGTGCCTGTAGTCATATAAACACCTGTCTGCTGTGTCCAGATGAACAGGTTTTCTCAGGGACTCTTGTGTGCATGTAACAGAGGTCGTAATTTGTCCGCCGCTCACAGCCCTCGAACCCGCCACCTCGACACACACCGGCATGGGAGTCGAACGCTCTAACCACTGAGCTAAAAGCCCAGACTTCCAACTCAGCGGTTAGAACCCAGACTGATCTGCGAGTGGAAAAATGGAGCTCGCGAGATCAGGATGGTCTCACGAGGCTGGGGAATGATAGCAATGGCAGTAATAGTACATCATCATGTCTGCATTGGCCGGTCAAGCCACACTTGAAGCTGCAGTAGAAGTACTAGTATCCAGAGTCAGTCAACTCCATAGTCAGTCAAGACTGATGGATGCTGTTAAATAAGCTAGTATTGTTTCCTAAAT